>NC_057803.1:388597508-388645783 GCF_018294505.1 Triticum aestivum | reverse complement strand
CCTCCACTCCATTCGCTCCGCCAAAGCCGCCCTCCCAGCCACGTCGATACATCGGCGTTGTGGTTCGTCAAGGGGATGCACGACGATCCTCTCGCTCCCACAGTACGCTCTCATAGACTGCCATCCTCGAGCCGCGTCGCCGCCGCTGGCGACGTTCTTGTGGAGGCGCACGGCGGTCAGCGCTGCCACCGCTGGCGACATTCGTGTCGCGACGCACGGCAGTCAGCATCTCCCACGGTATGCGCGTTCTAGACTGAGGCCCCGTGCATGTCGGTGTAGCGCTGAATGTTAGCTGATAGACGCTATTAACCTCACTGTATGTCGAAGTAGTTTATAGTCAATATGCTCTGCTTAAGAAGCTTCCTTGCCCTGTTCTGCACTCAATATGCTAAGCTGATATGGCATGCCAAGCCCGATTAGTTGCAAAAATATCCTGCCACATATTTATTATGACGTAGATTGCCATGGTCTAGTAGCCAATCTGTTAGGTGAAATAGAACTACACCGTTTTATACTCGATCTTTGTTGCTGCGATGGCCTTCGATAGTTCGATGGCTATGTGCTCGGTCTCATTGACTGCTGAAACAGCCTGCCATAATTTAGCACTCAAATATGTTTGCTGAATTAGCTTTAAATATATTTCGTTACTAAGATCCGCAAGTCCAAATATCTTGCCATAGCTTTAGACATCGACCTAGGTATTTTTTCTGGACTTCATAAAAAACCATATATGTTTTTCCTATAATATCTAGTAGAAGAACTAATTTGTATGTCTAACAGATGGACAGGACTTGGATAACTTCTACTTGAAGATTCTCCGCTGCATATGTCGAGGTTGTTGAAAACTTCATGAACTTTATCAGAGCTGAGTACGGTGGTCCGAAATCATATGTGCACTGCTCGTGTAGCAGTTGTATGAATTTAGTTACAAGGCCCCAGTCAACTGTGCAAAATCATCTACACTTGTATGGGATGTCAGTCACAGATACTAGGTGGGTTCATCATGGTGAAGCTATGAACGTCAATGTTACAGACTACGTGGAAGCAGCAGATCACCATCTTGATCTGCCTGATGCTCAGGTGGAAGAGGAGGAGGAGGTGGTGGTGGCGGAGCCAGTGAGTTTGACCAACATTGAAACAATGCTACGAAATGCTCGTGCATTTCATGAACTTTCACCTGCAGAAGAAAAACGGTGGGCCCGCATGTTGGAACAATGCAACGTGGCTGTCACCCCAGGAAATAAGCTGTCAGTATTCTCAGCTATGGTCACCTTTCTTTAGCTGAAGACATTTGAGCGGATGACCAACAAATCATTTGATGCGATGTTGGCTGCTTTTCGCAAAGCTTTCCCATATGCGTTTGAGCTGCCACACACCTACAGTAAAATGAAGAATTTCCTTCGTGAATTTGGAATTGGATATGATATGATCCATGTTTGTAAGAATAATTGTGTTCTGTTCTGGAAGGATTATGCCAACTTAAGTGAATGCCCGAAATGCAAATCATCAAGATGGAAAGATGGTGATGCTATGAAGAGTATTCCTCGTAATGTTCTGAGACATTTTCCAATTACACCAAGATTGTAGAGGTTGTTTCATGATGCTGAAACAAGAGAGGATGTATTGTGGCATTCTAGGAACCAAGAGTACAGATATCAGAATGAAATGAGCATCCATCACATGGTAGTGAGTGGAGAAGCTTCAATCAGAAACACAAAAGTTTGCTGCTGACCCGAGAAACATTATACTTGGCTCAGATTCAGATGGATTTAACCCATTTGGCCACCAGAGCACCACATGTAGCATGTGGCCAGTGCTTGTTATCCCTTACAACATGCCTCCAAATGTCTGCACTAAAGAATCAAACTACATGATGGCCTTGCTCATCCCAGGTCCAAAAAGTCCTGGAAAGGATTTTGATTTATTCATGGAGCCTCTTGTGGAGGAACTTCAACATCTATGGAGGGGTGTTCTCACTCGAGACCTATATAGCAGCCCACCAGCTGATTTCTTTCTGCGTGTTGTTATAATTTGGTGTATCCATGATTATTCGGCTTTGGGCACTATGTCAGGGAGAACGACACATGGTTACAATGCATGTGTTCATTGTGATAGGAGTCCACTGTCATACGCAATACTTAGCAAGATCTGTTACATTGGACACTGTCGTTTCCTTGCCAAGGACAAGCCGCGTCCTACAAAATAACGAAGACATGTGTTCAATGCAAAGCATGAAAATCGCGATGCACCAAAGAGGCTCACCGCCGATGAGTTGCAAGTGGAATTAGAGAAGGTCAGGCATATTACACCAGGAAACCATCCTGGTAATTGTAGCCGGAAAAGGAAGTGTGGCAGGGCAGAAGAGAGATTATTGTTTACCCGCACATCCACTTTGTGGGACTTGGAGTATTGCAAAGGTTTGGATCTGCGACATAATCTTGATGTGATGCACATCAAGAAAAATATATGTGACAACATTATCGGCACACTTCTTAATATTGAAGGCAAGACGAAATATACCTTAAAATCTAATATTGATTTGACACACCTAGGTATCAGAAAGAATTTGCCGGTGGAAGATGAAGGTAAACCACGGGATATGGCACCAGCTGTGTACGTCTTGGACAAGGTAAAAAGAAAAGAATTCTGCGAGGTCCTGTCACGTGTGAGATTCCCACATGGATTAGCTTCCAACCCTGAAAGCAGAGTCAGTGCAGATGGAAATAAGGTACAAGGGTTGAAAACTCATGACTGTCACATCCTACTTCAAAGGGTTTTACCTATTATCCTTAGAGGATTGGGCCGCCCTGACTTATATAAAGCAGTTGCAGAGTTGGCACAATTCTTCAGGGAACTCTGCAGTAGAAATATCAGGGTAGATGCTTTGGAGCGTCTTAGAGACAAGATACCAACTATCATGTGTGACCTTGAGAAGATATATCCTCTAGCCTTCTTTGATGTGATGGTGCATTTGGCTGTTCATCTACCTGATGAGGCACTACTTAGAGGTCCGGTACAGTATGGCTAGATGTACCCTATTCAAAGGCGGCTACACACTTTCAAAGGCTATGTTAGGAATAGAGCTAGACCCAAGGATTCCATTGCAGAGGACTACATTGCTACAGAAGCATTGACATTCTCCTCAAAATACATTGAAACAGTTGATCAGCTTAGCAAAGAGGTGGGTGAAGACAATCCCAGGCTCAATGTTTTCGATTATCCTGTTCGAGTTATAGGGAAGAATCAACAAGAGGACAAACCTAAAGATTTGGACCAAATGGTTTGGTATGTGTTGAATAATTGTCTTGGGATACTACCTTATATCAAGTAAGTGCTAAGTACTGCAGCTTATACATCGTAATCTACTAAACTTGCAGCACATTCTTATATATTTAGATGTTTGACATGATCACTATGTTGTCCAGCATCTACAAAAAGGAGTTACTGCCGCAAAATCCAAGAAACATTGACAAAGTGGTTACGGCAGGATATGCGAAATGGTTCAAGAGCCATGTAAGCTTTTGAATTGCACTGTCAGTTTTTTTAATATATTGAGTACATAAGATGATCAACTTGTCTATTTCTAAACCATAGGCTAAGAAGATGCGGGAGGATGGGCAGGTAGTTGATGATACCCTTTACGCACTAGCAATGGGTCCTGATACTTGGGTAAGACATTATGAATCTTGTGTTGTTGGAGATGTGCGCTACAACACCCTTGCAAGCGATGAAGGCAGGAAGACACAAAATAGTGCCATCATGAGCATGTATACGTACGACAGAGAGACAACTGAAATGTATGCTAACATAACAGACATTGTTCAGTTGCAGTATATCTCCAGTTTCGAGGATCATCGATGTGTGGTTCTGTTGTGCTGTCGTTGGTATAACCTGTTTTCCAGGATGACAAAACCCAGAGCTGATGATTATTTCAAATCCATCAATGTCAAGGCGGCGTACCAGACCAACGAGCCTTTTATTTTGGCAAATCAAGCAACACATATATTTTTCTTGGAAGACACATTTGCACGTAGCGATGACTGGAGAGTATTGCAAAGGTTTGAGCAGAGGAATGCGTTTAATGAAGTTGCACAACAAGATGATGCTTACACAGCTCCTGATGTACAAGATTCCACAGATGTTCCTAATATCTTTGAGAACCATCACGTCAATGACCCTGGTGAAAAGATTGATTGTCATGTTATGGACATACAAGAGTTGATCAAGAAGAAGACAATGTTCGAGGACATTGAGGATGAAGAAGAAGATGACACTCTGGGGAATTACGATTCAGACTGATACACATGGCGAAGATGTTGGCGTTGCTGCTGCAGATGATGATTAGATTTCTTTTGTCGTATTTTCCTATCAGAAGACGTTTTTATCTACTATGCAAAATTTTGTTTCCTATGACAACTGAAGCCTGATGAACGTGTTGTTTAGTATTTTGTTGTGAGAACATCATTTGTTATGTATGTTCATTTGTGTTTGGTGATTGTATGACGACTAAAACATGATGACATTGTTGTTTAGTTGTGTTAGATTACAGGTTCCAGTAAACCCTTGAGGTTTGAACACTGGGGTGCGCACGAAGGTGTCCGTCCCCCTAGCTCACACTCTCGCAACGATCTCAAAGCCTAGCTCGCCAAACCGGAGGAAAAAAGGACACAAGAGTTTATACTGGTTCGGGCCACCGTTGCGGTGTAATACCCTACTCCAGTGTGGTGTGGTGGATTGCCTTGTAGGCTTTGGATGAACAAGTACAAAGGAAGAATAGCCTCCTGAGGAGAGGTTTTCTTGAGCTCGATGAGCTTGTGTGGTTGGGGATGATCTCAATGATCCCTGGTTTGCTATGGTGGTGACTAGCCCTATTTATAGAGTCTCGGGTCCTCTCCCCAAATATTAGGCGGGAAGGGATCCTATGTAACGCTCACGATGCGGTTATATCTCCCACATGTCGAAGCACGACTTAGAGGCATAACCGCATTGTAAGAAATTTCGCAAGTGAGGTAATCTTCACACAACCCATGTAATACATAAGGGAAAGAGATACATAGTTGGCTTACAATCGCCACTTCACACAATACATGAATAAAGCATTACATCATCCCAAAATAGACAAGGTCCGACTAAGGAACCAAAATAAAAGAAGACTACCCCAAATACACAGATCCATGATCGTCCCAACTAGGCTCCACTACTGATCAACTGAAACGGAACAACATAACAGACACGATCTTCATCGAGCTCCTCCTTGAGCTCGGTTGCGTCACCTGCACGGTATCATCGGCACCTGCAAGCTGGTTTTGGAAATACCTGTGAGTCACAGGTACTCAGCAATCTCACACCCTCACGGTCAAGACTATTTAAGCTTATGGGTAAGGTAAAAGGTATGAGGTGGAGCTGCAGCAAGCGACTAGCATATATGGTCGCTAACATACGCAAATGAGAGCGAGAAGAGAAGGCAAAAGCACGGTCGAGAAACTATGATCAAGAAGTGATCCTAGAACAACCTACGTCAAGCATAACTCCAACACCGTATTCACTTCCTGGACCCCGCCGAGAAGAGACCATCACGGTTACACACGCGGTTGATGCATTTTAATTAAGTTAAGTTTCACGTTATCTACAACCGGACATTAACAAATTCCCATCTACCCATAACCACGGGCACGGCTTTCGAAAGATCAAATCCCTGCAGGGGTGTCCCAACTTAGCCCATCACAAGCTCTCATGGTCAATGAAGGATATTCCTTCTCCCAAGACAATCCGATCAGACTCGGAATCCTGGTTACAAGACATTTCGACAATGGTAAAACAAGACCAGCAAAGCCACCTAGATGTGCCGACAAATCCCGATAGGAGTTGCACATAACTCGCTCTCAGGGCACACCGGATGAGCAAGACGTCGGGTAGGCCAGCCCAGAGTTGCCCCTGGTAGCCCCGTACATCGCTCAGTTGGACCAACACTTAGAGAAGCACTGGCCCGGGGGGATTAAAATAAAGATGACCCTTGAGTCTGCAGAACCAAAGGGAAAGAAAAGGCTAGGTGGAAAATGGTAAAACCAATGTTGGGCCTTGCTGGAGGAGTTTTATTCAAGGCGAACTGTCAAGGGGTTCCCATTATAACCCAACCGTGTATGGAACGCAAAATCCGGGAACATAACACTGATATGACGGAAACTAGGGCGACCAGAGTGGAACAAAACACCAGGCATAAGGCCGAGCCTTCCACCCTTTACCAAGTATATAGATGCATTGATTAAATAAGAGATATTGTGATATCCCAACAAAATATCCATGTTCCAAACAAGGAACAAACTCCAATCTTCACCTGCAACTAACAATGCTATAAGAGGGGCTGAGCAAGCGGTAACATAGACAAAGAACGGTTTGCTAGGACAAGGTGGTTAGAGTCTTGGCTTAACAATATGGGAGGCATGATAAGCAAGTGGTAGGTATTGCAACATAGGCATAGCAAAAGAACGAGCAACTAAGCAAGCAAAGATAGAAGTGATTTCGAGGGTATGGTCATCTTGCCTGAGATCCCGCAAGGAAGAAGAACGAGTCCATGAAGAAGACAAACGGACGGAGTCGAACGAATCCTCACAAACATGACGTTATCGGAACTAACCCGAAGAAGCACACCGAAAACAAGCAAACAAAGATAGTAAACAACCATCACATAAACATGGCATGATGCACAATCAAGTATGATGCATGTCCGGTTTAATGAGGCATGGCATGGCCAAATGCACAAACAATCCTACAAATTAAGTGGAGCCCAATGTGCAACGAGTTGCATATTGAAGAAAACACCACATGACTTATTTAGTTCTCTCTCGTTTAGGTACCCAACGATTTTAATTGTTGTTAAACATGGCAAGAGGTGAAACATGAGTAGAAAACATTGTTAGGCATCTTAAATGAGGCCGGAAACAACAACAACAACAATTCCGGTAAATCCCCACATGCATTTATCAACTTGGTGCAACAACAATTCTAAACATTTAAATGTTATTATCATGATGTGAATGACATGTGCAAGTTTTATGCTATTTTTGTTAAAAGTTGACATGAACATGATATGAAGCATTTGGTCACCATGGCGGAACTGAAGGGTGCCACGGCAACATATCGGTATCGGTAACTCGATTGAGATACCGATGCAAAAGAGAAGGATGCGGACATGTGGAACACGCAATAGATGGTGGGGTGCTCCCGGATTCCGGGTGTCCCATGAGTTTGTGGCATGGAAATGAGTGACAAAACGGACACTTTGCAGACAAAGGGTGGATCTCATCCAACATGCATTCATTCGTTCACGGGCGTCGTCTCGGGGTTATACCTTCGAGGTGAGACTTTTCGGACTGGAACAAGTTCTTAGCGGAAGTAGACGGTCTCGCCACGTTCGTAGAGGTAGTAGTTGTACTCATGCCGTAGTGGAAGTAGTCGTGATATCGTTCATCTGTGATCACCGGGACGGTAGTAGAAGTAGAGGCACGCGACATCTTGTCGAAACTCACGGCGGCGGTAGTTGTACACACATGGTAGTCGAACTTGATGGAACCAATGTCCTCAAGGGTAGTCGTGGTACTCGTCGCGTTCCGAAACCGAAGTGGTACTTGGCAATACCGGGACAGTCTTGACGTTTCGGTGCGGTGTAGTGGTACATGTCAACGGTCATCGTGGTACTTCGTTCCGGTCCTGTAGTCGTACTAGGCCTCGGTGGACCTTCGAGGATCTTGCATATCCGAAGGGGTACTTGGCGATCGACGGACATCATGGTACTTGATGGTCCGGGTCTTGGTGTAACCAAAACGGTCATCGATGATGGAACTTGACGAAACCCTGGATATGATGCGTCCATGTAGGGTTCTTGGCGATGTTCTTACTGGTCCAAAAGAAACAAGATGGGAGGCTAGTGGTGCATCTGTCCGGTGAGGCCGAGGTGGATCTGGGCAGAGCAAGTGTCGGTGTGAGTCCTGCTGGAGCTCGGGGAAGCTCCTGGCGAGGTCGTTGGGAACGCCGACGACATGTGGGCGCGGAGGCAGAGGAGCTCAAGGGGAGGCTCGGGCAAAGGAAGAAGTACCCACGTGCTTGGTGGCCTAGGTCAACGGCGGGTGATGAGGTAGAGACGGAGTCACGGGAGGGGCGGCGAGCGGACGTGGCTTCGGCGGAGGTGCTCGCTAGCGGCAGCCGAAACGCGGCGGGGCCTGGGCTCCTTGTGGCGCTCCAGCCGAGCGAGGTCGTAGGAGGGGAAGCAGGCCAGCGGTGGTGGTGGAGGAAGTCCAGGTGAGGTCCAGCAACCGGGCGACAGGGCGCGCTGGCGATGGTGGGGATCGATGCAGGGGCGCTCCGGGAGAGGCTCTGTCGTCACCGGCGGCTTGGAGAGGATTGGGCGATGTGGCTCCTCCCTGGCTCGAGGTGGGAGAGAGGAGAGGGAGACAAGGGAGATGGGTCACGGGCGAGAGGAGAGAGATGGGATCGAGGCCCCTGGTGGTGAGATGCGTGCCTCTGGCGGCGGAAGGAAAACAATGAGGAGGGGGGTACGCGTGGGGATCGGCTAGGGTTAACTGGCACCGGCGCAGGGCCTTAGCCTCGGTGCAACTGGGCTACGGGCTTAGAGGCCGGCTGTGCTACAGGCTCTCTCTCCCTCCCTCTCTTCTAAAGCCCAGAAAAAATAGCAAAGGAAAGAAAGAAAGAAAAAAGGAAAGGAAGGGTGGAGAAAGGATTAGGCATGGGGATAAATTTCCTGGACTCGCAAAAAATGTGTTTGTTCCGCGAAAAATAGAGAAGGCCAAAATTGAAAGATCTAAATTCAAATCCATTTGAATTTATTTCAAATGGTTTGAATAAGTTCAAGGTAATGAAGAGTCCAAACATATTCGGATTTTTGGTGCAGCTCCGGAAAATGATGAAAGAATTTACGGACAAGGTTCGAGGTCAAGAAGCGAGATAACAAAGGCATGGGGAAATTTTGCAAGTGTGTTTTTGGTGATTCCATAAGAATGGATTATTTTATAATAGCTCCACTAATATCGGGAGGATATATTATAAAGAGAAGTCATCCTTCCCTCGATTTAAATGGACCGAAGATCCATACGATTTATTTAGTTGAGATGCAAAAGATTTATGACATGATGACATGACGCAATGCACATGATGCAATGAACCAAACAAATCGCACAACGAAAACTCGGAAACCCTGGAAGGCATCTGAAGCTCCGGTCTTGGGGCGTCACAACCCTCCACCACTACGAGAGGATCTCGTCCCGATATCTAGGATGGCACCGGAGGGAAAAGGAAGAGGAAGATAAGAGGTAAAACTAAGTTGCTTCTTTGACAAACGAGTGAAACCAAGGAACCTTGAAAAGTTGAAAAAATTGAAAGAAAGAATACAACGGAGATGAACAAAGTTGAAAGCACTCTGTTAAGAAAGAGGAAGAAGGAAGAACCGATTCGGGTAGCACTCTGGTTGAGAAGGGGGGCAAAAACTTAATAGGATGAAAAGGACTTGAGCAGAGGGCACAACACTCCGGTTACAAGGATAAGCATCAAAAGATCATGATCTTCACAATTCGAGATGCTGACTGAAAAGAGTAACAACACAATGCCTCCGGAACGAAATAATAGAAGATGGATCGTGGGAACAAAAGAACGGAGAAGAAAATGACATCTTCTACCTCAAAGATAAATGAATGATAAATTGGATTGATATGAACAAGAAGACGAGGAACTTGTTTCACCAGGAGGATAAATGAAGAACTTGGATCATTTATAAGCACCAGAATTAGCAACAATCCTTAGGGAAGGCTTTAGGTGAAACATGACGCAAGATAACTCCAACGAAGAGATTGATGGATTTTAGATATCGAAAATGACATAACACCACCACAAAAGATAAGATAGAATGAATTGGACTTTGAGATGCAAGATGAAGAATGCATGAGGTCCTCTGAAAAGAATGTATATGAACACTTTGAGAAGGAATTACATCCTTGATGAACCAACCTTCATGAAGAACTCCGGTAACAAAAGGATGATCAAACGGAAGGAAAGAGAGGTTGAAAACACAAGGTGAAGCCTTGCGATGATTTAGATGAATCTCCGTGGTGATATAATTGAGAGAGCTTGGAACTCCGGGAAAAGAAAAGATACAACATCTCGAACCGAGAATGTTATATGATGAACCACTCCGGAAAGCAGAAAAATTTACTTGATGAAACAAGAATAAGAATTACATTATGATTATCCTTCACCAATTTTAATTGATGGCACACAGTGGACTTGGCATACTACTTATTCTCGTAGAAAGGATTAAGATAGATATCGTGCCAACTTGAGAAAGTCTTCAACGAACCACCGGTAGGATTTGGGAGCAACGAATACATAGATATGATAAACGAAGGAAGAAGAATCTTGGAAGAACCACCGTAAGAATTGAAAATGATTGAAGAAAAGATAAAGAAGCACCGGGAAGAATTAGAAAATGAACGAAGATGCTTGAGACAATTTAGAAACAAGATAATGAGGAGATCTTGAGCTAATTAACGAATACTTGAGCGATGCAGCGGTAAGATTTGCAGAATGATAGCTAAAAGCTGGAATGAATAATTCTGAGATGATGGCATCCGGATAATCAAACTAAAAAATACTCCTGAATTGTTCCGGATGGATGAAAAGAATTCCCACAATCGAAAACAATTATGAGAGGATGGCATAAAGCTAGCATCATGAATCTTGAAGAGAATGGAGCAAGATTTAGAGGAAACACTTCTTCGGTCTTCAAATGTTGAGAATGACGATGCGACACACCAACATGAGTTGTTGAGATACTCTGGGATGAATATTGGAAAGGTTGAACCGACGATGAAAATAATTTGAAAGATCTTGGAGAAAGACATATGACTGACGACAACTCATACTTACGTCAAACTTTAAGATGAATTTGAGGGCTCCATGAAAATTAGAAGAGTCAGGTAAGATCCTGGGAAAGACCTGTGGGTTAGGGCCCACTCAAAAGGTACATCGTTGAAAGATTTGAAGGAGAGATTGCACCGGTTGAATAAAAGGCTTGAATTTGATAACATCCTCGAAAGAGTTTGAATGAATGCAGAGTGGAAACACGAATCTTCGAGATATCTTGAGCACTCCGGAACAAATGAATAGTGAGAAGTGAATGGTTATGAGGTGCACCGGCACGAGAAAAGCATTGGCCAAAATGAAAGGACTATGTTCAATACCAAAGCTTGAATTGAATCCACCAGAGAAGGAAAAGAATGCAGAATGATGAACTAGAAGCTCCGCTAGAATCTTCATGAGAATCACCGGATAAGAACATTGACGGAAAAGTATGGAGAGACTTCACAAGAATAAAATGGATATTTGATTAAGAAATCCGAGTCCTCGAAGAAAAAGGGTGGGTGGGCGGGGAAACAAAGGCAACTTGGGACGGATGAAACAAACACCGTTGAGAAGAAATGATAATTGATCTTGCTGATGTTGAAATGATCAGATCCACTTGAAGAGAAACACGCCGGTTGAGAAGGATTGGCAAGACAATCTCGATGATCAAGAAGGATTAGTATTCACCTAGGAATATGAGACCACCGCTTAGGAAAGGTATGGAATCAACTCTTGACTTCGAAGCAACTCAAATACCACAACTCAAAACAAAACAAAGGATTGGCTTGCAAAATAAGCCGGAACAAACATATGATAGAGATTTCGTCCGAAGTTTTCGTGGTGGGGCCTACACGAGCTCGATCGTACAGCACCATCATGTACAAGGCAGTGCACATGACATACGAAGCGTCCCCGAGTCAGCATAGCCAAGGACTCTTTAAGACACAACGAGACCACTGTAAAACCAACCGTGGATAGGCGGACCACTAGACGTCGAACCCCAATTTCATATCATACATCTGTCGGAAAGATATCCTAAGAGCTACTTGAATTCCCACTTATAAATTCCAGAAACTTTCTGGTTATGCAATCAGGTGTTGGGGATACAGGGGAAGCATAATATCTCACCCAAATCTAGAAAATCCTACATCCAGATGTATCCATCCTTCATCACATAACCAAGAAATCTTCGGAAATCATTTACCTCAACCTTCGAAAAGCATCCATTATACGAGTTATGGCGATACTCCGAACTCCCGCCCCAGTACTGGGTGGCGTCGAGGTTATCTCACCAACAACTGCATAAAAGAGATTTTCGATGTCAGCGAAACTCAGGTATTCCAGAACTGCAACGATAAAATTGTGACGACAACACCTCGGAGCTCAACTCCCCGGGACACTGCCACAACCCCTTAATGTCAAGAGGCACCAAGAACTATGTTCTCATCACAAAACCATCGGAACGATTCCAAGATACCCGCGTAATACTAAAAAAAAATTAGTGAAATTCGAGAAGATAAGAGTCAAAACTCTACGTCAGGATGTCTCACCAGAGCGATGAAGGGACTGAGGTGTAAAAATAAATCCTACTCTCCGGTATATATAAATCCTAAAAGACTCAAAACATTTTTCTAGACTCAACAACGCCAATGATTCGATCAAGCAGGGGGCTTCTAAGTCGGGGAAGGCTCTGATTACCAACTTGTAACGCTCACGATGCGGCTATATCTCCCACGTGTCGAAGCACGACTTAGAGGCATAACCGCATTGTAAGAAATGTCGCAAGTGAGGTAATCTTCACACAACCCATGTAATACATAAGGGAAAGAGATACATAGTTGGCTTACAATTGCCACTTCACAAAATACATGAATAAAGCATTACATCATCCAGATACAGACAAGGTCTGACTATGGAACCAAAATAAAAGAAGACTACCCCAAATGCTACACAGATCCCTGATCGTCCCGACTGGGCTCCACTACTGATCAACTGAAACGGAACAACATAATGGACACGATCTTCATCGAGCTCCTCCTTGAGCTCGGTTGCGTCACCTGCACGGTATCATCGGCATCTGCAAGCTGGTTTTGGAAATACCTGTGAGTCACGGGGACTCAGCAATCTCACACCCTCGCGATCAAGACTATTTAAGCTTATGGGTAAGGTAAAAGGTATGAGGTGGAGCTGCAGCAAGCGACTAGCATATATGGTGGCTAACATACGCAAATGAGAGCGAGAAGAGAAGGCAAAAGCACGGTCGAGAAACTATGATCAAGAAGTGATCCTAGAACAACCTACGTCAAGCATAACTCCAACACCGTGTTCACTTCCCGGACTCCGCCGAGAAGAGACCATCACGGTTACACACGCGGTTGATGCATTTTAATTAAGTTAAGTTTCATGTTATCTACAACCGAACATTAACAAATTCCCATCTGCCCATAACCACGGGCACGGCTTTCGAAAGATCAAATCCCTGCAGGGGTGTCCCAACTTAGCCCATCACAAGCTCTCACGGTCAACGAAGGATATTCCTTCTCTCAAGACAATCCGATCAGACTCGAAATCCCGGTTACAAGACATTTCGCAATGGTAAAACAAGACCAGCAAAGCCACCCAGATGTGCCGACAAATCCCGATAGGAGGTGCACATAACTCGCTCTCAGGGCACACTGGATGAGCAAGACGTCGGGTAGGCCAGCCCAGAGTTGCACCTGGTAGCCCCGTACATCGCTCAGTTGGACCAACACTTAGAGAAGCACTGGCCCGGGGGGGTTAAAATAAAGATGACCCTTGAGTCTGCAGAACCCAAGGGAAAGAAAAGGCTAGGTGGAAAATGGTAGAACCAATGTTGGGCCTTGCTGGAGGAGTTTTATTCAAGGCAAACTGTCAAGGGGTTCCCATTATAACCCAACCGTGTAAGGAACGCAAAATCCGGGAACATAACACCGATATGACGGAAACTAGGGCGACCAGAGTGGAACAAAACACCAGGCATAAGGCCGAGCCTTCCACCCTTTACCAAGTATATAGATGCATTAATTAAATAAGAGATATTGTGATATCCCAACAAAATATCCATGTTCCAAACAAGGAACAAACTCCAATCTTCACCTGCAACTAACAACACTATAAGAGGGGCTGAGCAAGCAGTCACATAGACAAACAATGGTTTGCTAGGACAAGGTGGTTAGAGGCTTGGCTTAACAATATGGGAGGCATGATAAGCAAGTGGTAGGTATCGCAACATAGGCATAACAAAAGAACGAGCAACTAAGCAAGCAAAGATAGAAGTGATTTCGAGGGTATGGTCATCTTGCCTGAGATCCCGCAAGGAAGAAGAACGAGTCCATGAAGAAGACAAACGGAAGGAGTCGAACGAATCCTCACAAACACGACGTTATCGGAACTAACCCGAAGAAGCACACCGAAAACAAGCAAACAAAGATAGTAAACAACCATCACATAAACATGGCATGATGCACAATCAAGTATGATGCATGTCCGGTTTAATGAGGCATGGCATGGCCAAATGCACAAACAATCCTACAAATTAAGTGGAGCTCAATGTGCAACGAGTTGCATATTGAAGAAAACACCACATGACTTATTTAGTTCTCTCTCGTTTAGGTACCCAACAATTTTAAATGTTGTTAAACATGGCAAGACGTGAAACATGAGTAGAAAACATTGTTAGGCATCTTAAATGAGGCCGAAAACAACAACAACAACAATTCCGGTAAATCCCCATATGCATTTATCAATTTGGTGCAACAACAATTCTAAACATTTAAATGTTATTATCATGATGTGAATGGCATGTGCAAGTTTTATGCTATTTTTGTTAAAAGTTGACATGAACATGATAAGAAGCATTTGGTCACCATGGCGGAACTGAAGGGTGCCACGGCAACATATCGGTATCAGTAACTCGATTGAGATACCGATGCAAAAGAGAAGGATGCGGACATGTGGAACACGCAAGAGATGGTGGGGTGCTCCCGGATTCTGGGTGTCCCACGAGTTAGTGGCATGGAAACGAGTGACAAAACGGACACGGTGCAGACAAAGGGTGTATCTCATCCAACATGCATTCATTCGTTCACGGGCGTCGTCTCGGGGTTATACCTTTGAGGTGAGACTTTTTGGAACGGAATAAGTTCTTAGCGGAAGTAGACGGTCTCACCACGTTCGTAGAGGTAGTAGTTGTACTCAGGTTGTCGTGGAAGTAGTCGTGTTATCGTTCATCTGTGACCACCGGGACGGTAGTAGAAGTAGAGGCACACGACGTCTTGTCGAAACTCACGGCGGCGGTAGTTGTACACAAGTGGTAGTCGAACTTGATGGAACCAATGTCCTCGAGGGTAGTCGTGGTACTCGTCGCGTTCCGAAACCGAAGTGGTACTTGGCAATATCCGGGATGGTCTTGATGTTTCGGTGCGGTGTAGTGGTACATGTCAACGGTCATCGTGGTACTTCGTTCCGGTCCTGTAGTCGTACTAGGTCTCGGTGGACCTTCGAGGATCTTGCGTATCCGAAGGGGTACTTGGCGATCGACGGACGTCATGGTACTTGATGGTCTGGGTCTTGGTGTAACCAAAACGGTCATCGGTGATGGAACTTGGCGAAACCCTGGAGACGATGCATCCATGTAGGGTTCTTGGCGATGTTCTTGCTGGTCCAAAAGAAACAAGACAGGAGGCTGGTGGTGCATCTGTCCGGTGAGGCCGAGGTGGATCCGGGCAGAGCAAGTGTCGGTGCGAGTCCTGCTGGAGCTCGGGGAAGCTCCTGGCGAGGCCGTTGGGAACGCCGACGACATGTGGGCGCGGAGGCAGAGGAGCTCAAGGGGAGGCTCGGGCAGAGGAAGAAATACCCACGTGCTTGGCAGCCTTGGTCAACGGCGGGTGACGAGGTAGAGACAGAGTCACGGGAGGGGCGGCGAGCAGACGTGGCTTCGGCGGAGGTGCTCGCTGGCGGCGGCCGAAACGCAGCCGGGCCTGGGCTCCTAGTGGCGCTCGGGCCGAGCGAGGTCGCAGGAGGGGAAGCAGGCCAGCGGTGGTGGTGGAGGAAGTCTAGGTGAGGTCCAGCAACCGGGCGACAGGCCGCGCTGGCGATGGTGGGGATCGATGTAGGGGCGCGCCGGGAGAGGCTCTGTCGTCACAGGCGGCTTGGAGAGGATTGGGCGCTGGGGCTCCTCCCTGGCTCGAGGTGGGAGAGAGGATAGGGAGACGAGGGAGATGGGTCACGGGCAAGAGGAGAGATGGGATCGAGGCCCCTGGTGGTGTGATGTGTGCCTCTGGCGGCGGAAGGAAAACGATGAGGACGGGGGTACGCGTGGGGATCGGCTAGGGTTAACTGGCACCGGCGCAGGGCCTTAGCCTCGGTGCAACTGGGCTGCGGGCTTAGAGGCTGGCTGTGTTGCAGGCTCTCTCTCCCTCCCTCTCTTCTAAAGCCCAGAAAAAAACAGCAAAGGAAAGAAAGAAAGAAAGAAATGGAAAGGAAGGGTGGAGAAAGGATTAGGCATGGGGATAAATTTCCTGGACTCGCAAAAAAATGTGTTTGTTCTACGAAAAATAGAGAAGGTCAAAATTGAAAGATCTAAATTCAAATCCATTTGAATTTAATTCAAATGGTTTGAATAAGTTCAAGGTAATGAAGAGTCCAAAAATATTCAGAAATTTGGTGGAGCTCCGGAAAATGACGGAAGAATTTAGGGACAAGGTTCGAGGTCAAGAAGCGAGATAACAAAGGCATGGGGAAATTTTGCAAGTGTGTTTTTGGTGATTCCATAAGAATGGATTATTTTATAATAGCTCCACTAATATCGGGAGGATATATTATAAAGAGAAGTCATCCATCCCTCGATTTAAATGGATCGAAGATCCATACAATTTATTTAGTTGAGATGCAAAAGATTTATGACATGATGACATGACGCAATGCACATGATGCAATGAACCAAACAAATCGCACTACGAAAACCCGGAAACCCTGGAAGGCATCTGAAGCTCCGGTCTTGGGGCGTCACATCCTACAACGGCCAATTTGAAGGGGGACAATGAGTAGAAGTTATCCTGACAAAAGGTGGTCTTCGCGTGCCAAAGGCTCTAGTGGTGACGCCATCGTGGGCTCCATGATGACCTCCGTCTTGCCATCCTGCTGGTCTTGGTCTCGTTGCGCCGATATGGAAACCTTTGCCTAACGCCTTGGGACTCCTCGCCTACGCCTGCCTCTTTAGCACCAAAGAGGAAATTGGCACTCTACGCCCACTGGCACCCGCCTCGCCTTGGTCGTCATGGATCACGTCATGGAAACCTCACGAGGTGACCCTCGCCTTGATCTCTCCGCTCCTCGCGAGCCAGCCTAGTGAGGCTGCCGCTAAGGAGGTCTTGTGTTATCCTCCTCGTGAGGCTTGGCCCCTCTCGAGAGTCTTGAGTGTTGGTTGATGAAGATGGGCCGTATCAGGCCGCTGGTGGAGCCATGCCATGGGCCACAGGCAGGCAAGTCTGGGTACCCCTGTTCCCAGGACGCTGATTGTAGCCCCGGGCCCAACGCACGCTCGTGCTTGGCTTCGCGGCAAAGCCAAGGGTCAAGTGCGGAGCGCCGCGGGCCCTAATAGCCTGCCGCCTTGATTGACGCGTGGCAATTGACGGGACATGGGCGTCTCCGCTTCCCCATGCTGCCTCGGCAATTGCCCGACTTGGCGGGTCCCTGTTGCATGCAAAAAAAAGGTCACTATTACCTTAGATCATGGAGGCTGGTGGTTGGCCTCCTCTGGGCTATAAATGGGAACGGGGCGGAGCCCCCGTCGCCCATCTCTTCCTCTGCTCCTCCTGCTTCTTCTTCTTCTTCCTCCTTGCTTCGCTGTTGCACCGCATCATCCATGCCGCCAATAGTGCACCGGCGAGAAGGGAAAAGCCCCCTGCAAAGAGCTTGGGCCTCTCCCGTCGAAGAAGAGGCTGGTTCGCTCGTGTGATGCCGTTGTAAGCCCGGAGGTGACAAGGCCTTGGCAGGAACGGCCTCCCCTGGGCTATCCACTGCCTTTGTACGCCTAGGCAGAGGGCTCCAGAGGAGGTAGCAGGGACCGACGCCCCCCCTGCACCATGGTCGCGGTGGCCGTGTAGTGGCGGCGCGCGCTGCCGCCCCGCGAACCCACACCGAGGGCTCCTCGCATGAGCTCATGGTGTGCGCGGCGATGCCACCGAGCACGTGGATCCGGTTCCCGCTGTTCTTCACCGAAGATATGCCGCCGAGAGGGCAGCTAGAGTTCTGGCTGCAACACGCTGGGTGCAACACCCCGGTGACGGAGGCGGAGGTTGAGGTCGTCTCCCCCGGCAAGGTCTTCATGACCCGCGGGTGGGGTGAGGTCGCCCGCGTCTACCGTGCGTAGGGGGCGCTCGCGATCCATTTCAAGTACGATGGAGCCTCCATGCTATTCTTCATGGTCTTCGACGAGGAGGGTAATCGCCTGGAGTGCTGTCCTGGAGGGGGCTGCCAGGACAGTGCGGCGGCAGGCGCTTGGCGCGCCCTTGGACCTGCCGACAGCTCCTCCAGCAGCAGCGGTGGCTCCTGGTGGTCCAGCAACTCTCCCGACCCTGACAAGACTCCGGAGACGAGCGACGACAACTACGTGCCCCGAGCTTGCGTCGTGCCCAGAGTGCAGCAATGGCGTCCACCCGTCGCCGCCATTGATCTGGATGGGGTTGGCGTCAGCCCCCCGTGGCCCACTATTGATGATGACGTTGGCGGTGACGCCTGTAGATAGGGCTCCTAGAAACCTTCTTCTTTTGTTCCCTGCAAGGATTTGAGATGAACCCCATGGGGGCGTGTAAAGGGTCTGTAGTGTCTTTTGTTAATATTTTCCTTATTATGAAGATCTATGACTGTGTGTCTTGCTTTGGCTCAGTCCTCCCTTTCCATCCTCGCGGTAGCCTAGTGCTCTACGCCAACAGGTCCTGGTCCCCAGGCAGGCTGCAGCCGTCGCTGGTATGCCAGATCTCGATGTCGTGGTCAAGGCCAGGAGGTGAGCGGCCCGAGGTCCAGTAAGAGATCCTGAGGCGCGATGCTCAAGATGTCCCCTTTAGCGTGCAAGCTACTACCTGAAGGTAGGAAAGGAAGGCGGCATTGCCGTAGCAAGGCTACAAGAGATGGGAATCATGTGTCGCATTGCTTGGCTGGTCTAGGTGTGAGACTTATCTTAGTGGTCCAAAGTCGATTCCTTGTGCCGTACCAGCTTTGTGCATCTACTGGGTCGATCTTGCGTGAGCCTCCCCCTCCTTTCACGTCCTTCTATGTGCTCTGCGTCCTCGGGTCCCGGCCCTCGAGCGAGCTCAGCCGCCGCCGCTATGTCAGGTCGTGATGCCATGGTCAAGGCCAGGGGTGAGGGCTGGAGAGCTAGTAAGAGTTCCTGAGTCGTGATGCTCAGGAGCCCCCCTTTAATGCGCAAGCGAACTGTGTGTAAAAAGGAGGAGCTTGCGGTGTCGTCCACCTTCAGCCTCTGGGGGTTCCTGCAGGTTAGCACGAAGGAGGAATACAGGCTACAACCGTGCTTGCCGGTTTGCCACTGGTCGTTCCGCAAGAAGGTGAAGGCACTGAGGGCCTAGTGAGGTGACGTGTGCGGGGCGTGCCGCGAGCCAGAGCTTGACCACTCAGATTTGTCAGCGTTGGAGGAACGGACCCGAGCACAAGCATCATGCCAGCATGGGTAGCCCCCATTGCGGGATAAGCAGGGGCCGACGGGCAGCGTGGGTGGCCGCGATGGATAATAGACGAGCAGGTGATAATCATGAAATGACACAAGCAAAGAGGCAGGTTATCTCATATAGATGCAAGAATGATACTTGCCACTGGGACGGACCTGAGCGGCCTGAGGATGATGCAGCCCGAGGGGCGCCCCCTGTAGGGTAAGCTAGAGATGCAAAAGGATATGTGTCGCAGGGACAGACCCGTGTGACTTGGGGATAATGTAGCCCGAGGGGTGCCCCAACTGAATGAACTGAAAAGAGTCACCTGATAATGCCACTGGAGTGGTGTTGCAGTAGCCAATGATGCGTGCCGAAGAGTCGTTCCTCACGAGCCGCCAGGGCCCTGAGCCTTAGTAGGCTTCTGGGGCTCGGGTGGTTCCTTGAGGATCGTCGCCATCTCCACCAGGACAGCATGATGTCTGGCCTCCTGAGCCGCCAGGATGCTCCATAGGTGGCGCTGGAAGGTGATGGCCGTATTTGGCAAGCCAAATGGCATGCGAATGTAGCTGCGACCCTCGCACCGACCAACATGCGAAGGCCAGAAGCGCTCCTGAGATGCGGCCCTGTTGAGCCCTTGAATGTCGATGCAGACGCGTAGCCCACCATCCTTGCCAGGATGGGGGGCTACGCTAGGTGGTGGGTGGCGGTCGCCATGTATGGCCCTTGCCTCTTGAAGCTCCTGGGTCACCTTGACGATGAACTCCTGAGCACCGGGCGCTCCTCGCCCAGTGCCCTCCTGAGGGAAACATGGAGCTCGGCCCACTGGGCCATTTGTTCGTTCAGCAATGACGGATGCATTGGCACGTTGAACTATGACCAGAAAATATCCTACACTGCACGTCCGTCTTGCGCTTGATAAAACTACGCCGCATCGGTGGCACTCTTCGGTAGGTCCAAGAATGAGTCTGGAGAACTCCACAATTGATTACGCAGGGCATACTTCGGGTCGCCGAATTTAGTCTGTAATAGAAAGGGCTTACCAGCCACTATCTCCCAGCTTGCCGGATCTCCTCCCGAGCCGCTCTAGACTCGGACCGTGCCTCTCTCGCCTCTTGTAAAGCCTTGTGGAGTTCGGCTGCCTTGGCTTTGTTATCCTCCTCGAGTGATTCGCATTGGCTTGTGGCATCATTTAGCTCTCATGCTATGGTAGATATTCTCTCGTCGCACTGGCGCCGAGCGGCTTGTTCGGCCTTTAACTCAGCAGCTGCCTTCTTGACAGCCGCGTTGCTCACTCTGGCTTGCTCCTTAGCCTGGACTAGTTCAGCCTGAAGGGTCTCAACCGCAGCAGCACCATCTGCAATTATGCATGTCCCAGTATATAATTTTCAGCTTCGTGCTCATATTAATATACATGCATAAACCGATGGATCCAAAATGTCGGATCACGGGTTCCAGCAAACCCTTGAGGTTCAAACACTAGGGTGTGCGCGAAGGTTTTCTCCCTATCGATCCACATGCCCTAGCTCTCTAAGATCTTGCGGACGAACTGAATGAACTCACAAGACAAAGACGCGAGATTTATACTGGTTCGGGCCACCATTGTGGTGTAATACCCTACTCCAGTGTGGTGGTGGTGGATTGCCTCTTGGAGTGATGATGAACAGTACAAGGGGGAGAACAGCCCCTTGAGGTTGAGGTGTTCTTGTGCTTGGTGAACTTGTGTGGGTGAGATGATCTTGGATCCTCCCTTGACTTGTGCTGAGGTTGATCCTCTCCCCCTCTACTGTGGTGGCTACTTCTACTTATATAGGCCCTGGTCCTCTCCCCAAATATTGAGTGGGAAGGGAGCCAACAACAGCCAATTCGAAAGGGGACAGCTAGTACAAGTTATCCTGACAAAAGGTGGTCTTCTCCTGCCAAAGGTTCTGGTGATGACGCTGTCTTGGTCTCCATGGTGACCTCTGTCCTGTCGTCCTTCTGGTCTTGGTCTCGTTGCACCAATATGGAAACCTTTGCTTGATGCCCCGGTACTCCGCGCCTGCGCTTGCCCCCTTGGCACCAAAGGCGAAACCAGGAGACTATGCGCGCTGGCGCCGCCTGGCGCCCGCCTGGTCTCGATCATCATGGATCACGTCACGAGGACCTCGCGAGGTTTGCCTGCCTTGATCTCTCTGCCCCTCCTGAGCCTGCATGGCGAGGCCGCTCCTGAGGAGGTCTTGCATCGTCCGCCTCGCAAGGCTTGGCCCCTCGCGAGGGTCTTGAATGCCTTGTCGGTGAAGATGGGTCATACAGACCTGCCGGCCCAGCCACGCTGTGGGCTATGGGTAGGCAAGTCTGGGGACCCCCGTTCCCAGAACGCCGACAGTAGCCCCCGGGCCCAAGGCGCGCTCGGGCTTGGCTTCGAGGCGAAGCGAAAGGATCAAGTGCGGAGCGCCACGGGCCCCAAAAGCCTACGGCCTCGGTTGACGCATGGCGGTTGATTGGACGTGGGCATCTCCGCTTCCCCATGCTGCCTCAGCAACTGCCTGACTTGACAAGTCACTGCGACATGCAAGGAAAGCCATCATTACATGTGATCGTGGGGGTGCTGGTTGGCCTTCTCCTACTATAAATGGGGAGGGGTGCAGAGCCTCCGTCCCGCACTTCTTCCTACTCCGCTTGCTTCTTCTTCCTTTGCTCCACCGCTAGCAGCAACTTCAATGGCGCCAATCCATAGGTTTTCAGCTGAGGAGAAGGGAAAGGTTCCCCTCGACATGTCAGCGCTGCTCCTGCCGAAGAAGAGGTCGGTCCACCGCCGCGACGCCGCGGAGATGCAGGTGGTGACGAGGCCTTGGTGCGAGCGGTCTCCTCCTGGGTATCCACTTCCCTTGTACGCCCAAGCCGGGGGCTCGGGAGGAAGGAGCAATGAGCACCGGCACGCGCATCGCGGGCAAGGTCGATGTGCTGCGGCGATGAGCGTCGTCGCTCCTAAAGTCCACGTCGTGGACTCTTCACGTGAGCTCGTGTTGTGGGTGGCGATGCTGCCAAGCTCCTGGATCCGCTTCCCGCACTTCTTCTCTGATGTGATGCCACCGAGGCGGCCTCTTGAGCTCTGGTTGCAACATGCCGACTACAACGCTCCGGCGACCGGAGCAGAGGTTGAAGCAGTCTCCACCGGCAAGATCTTCATGACCCGCGGCTGGGGCGAGGTCGTGCAGGTTTGCCGAGTGAAGGGCGCCCTTGCGATCCACTTAGAGTACGACGACGCCTCCATGCTGTTCTTCAAGGTCTTTGACGCTGAGGGTCGCCGCTTGGAGTGCTGCCCCGAAGGGGAGCGCCAGGATGAGGCGCGCCTCGCTTGCGGCTGCTCCAGCAACAGTGACTCTTGGGAGTCCAGCTGTTCTCCCGAGCTCTACGAGACTCCAGAGACAAGCGATGACAACTACGTGCCCCCGAGCTCTCGCCGCGCTTGGAGCAGGGCCGTAACATCCGGCCGCCGCCGCCGCTGATCTGGATGGGGTTGGCGCCGCTCTCCCGCGGCCCACTGTTGATGATGGTGTCGTCCGCGGGGGTGTGTAGATAGGATTCTCCTAGGTTCTCGTCTTTTGTTCCCTACGAGGAATCAAGAAGTACCCCGTGGGGGCATGTAAAAAGTTTGCAATGTCTTCCGCTGATATTATCCTAATCATGGAAGCCTTGTGAGTGCAAGTGCTGCTTAGGCTCGGTCTTCCCTTTCCAATCTCGCGAAAGCTTGTTTCTCTACGCTAACAGGTCCCGGTCCCCAGGCAAGCTTCAGCCGTCGCTGGTATGCCAGGTCGCGTGCCGTAGTCAAGGCCAGGAGGTGAGCGGCCCGAAGTCCAGTAACAGCCCCTGAGGCGCGATGCTCAGGGGGTCCCCTTTAGTGCTCAAGTAGCTGAGGTAAGATAAGAAAGGGAGGCGACGTTGCCGCAACAGGGCTGCAGTGAGCGTGTCCCCTAGGTCCCAATGATTGGTTGATCTGAGCTCATGACTTATCTTGGCGGTCTGGGTCGGTTCTTCACGATGCGCCAGACCTGTGGGCGAACATTCGTAGCGTAGCTAGGTCAGGCCCATACGAATCCTCCCCCTTTCAATGCTCTCCTTTGTGTTGTACGTCCTCAGGTCCCGGCCCTCGAGCGAGCTCAGCCGCCGCTGGTATCCGAGGTTGCGAGCCGTGGTCAAGGCCAGGGGGTGAGGGCTGGAGAGCCAGTAAGAGCTCCTGAGTCGTGATGCTCTGGAGCCCCCCTTTTAACGTGCAAGCGGATTACTTGGAAGGGGTGGGAGCTCGTGGTGCCCCCTGGTGCTATCCTCGTGAGATTCCTGCAAGCCAGCATAAGGAAGAACACGATCTGCCGTTATGGTTGCCAGCCTGCTGCTGGTTTCTCCGCGAGGGGGTGAAGCCACTGAGGGCATGGTGAGGTGACGTGCGCGGGGTGTGCCGCCAGCCAGAGCTCTACCGCTCAGGTTTATCGATGTGGTAGGGACGGACCCATGCACTAGCGCCGTGCCAGCATGCGGAGGCCCTGTGGGAGGCGACAATTGAGCAGGTAGTAATCATAGGTAGATCAGACATGAGAGTAGCAGGCTTGAGTAAGTGCATGGGAGATACGTGCCACTGGGTCAGGCCCGAGCGGCTTGGGGATGATGCAGCCCGAGGGGCACCCCAACAAGGTAAGCTAAAGACATAAAAAGGGACACATGCCACAGGGACAGACCCACGCGGCCTGGGAATGATGCAGCCTGAGGGGTGCTCCGAGCTAAACGGACTCGGAAAGATGTCACCTGGTCATGTTGACGAAGAAGAGTTGGGGCAGCTGAAGCTGGACGGCGAAGGGGTTGCTCCTCACGAGCCACCGGAGCCCTGAGCCTCGGGAGGCTCTGGGGGCTCAGGTGGTTCCTTGAGGACCGTCTCCATCCCCATCTGGAGGCGTGGTGCCTGGCCTCCCGAGCCGCTAAGATGCGCCACAAGTTGCGCTGGTAGGCGGACGATACACTTGGTAGGCCAAAGGGCATGCGAACGTAGCTGTGCAGTGGGCCCTTGCAGCGTCCAACGCGCGAAGGCCAGAAAAGCACCTGAGAAGCAGCCCTATTGAGCCCTGGAACGTCAATGCAGACATGCAGCCCGACATCCTCGCCTAGATGGGAAGCTGCGGCTCGTGAGCGGCGGTCGCCGCGCATGGCCTTGCGTCTTGCAATTCCTGGGTGGTCTTGGTGATGAACTCCTGAACGGTGGGCAATCCTTGCCCTGTGCCCTCTTGAAGGAAACGTGCCACGAAGCACGCCTCCAAGTGGTGCCCGAGCGCCTCCCTCATGATGTGCGCAAAGTCTAAGGCCTTCCATAAGAAAGCCCCCGAGCCCTGCCGGAGAAGGGTGCCGAGCGCGCCTTCCTATGCGATGGAGGGAGACACCCCTGGAGCGGGCGCTGATCCTAACGAGACTCCGGCTGTGACGCCACCCTCCTGAGGTCTGTGCGTCGCAACTGCTTCTTCTTCTTGGGGATGGCCTTAGGAGGGCCCTCTCCCTTGCTGTCGGGGTCGTCGATTGATGCAGCTTGGAAGGCATGCTCGAGGGAGCACACCGCATCTCTTTCTTCACATGGGACCGTGATGATCCCGCTGCTTCCAGGCATCTTGAGGACATTGTAGCCGTCATGGGTCACTGCCATAAACTTGGCCAGGGCTGGATACCCGAGGATGGCATTGTATGGCAGGCGGATGTGCGCGACGTCGAAGTCGATGAGCTCGGTGCAGTAGTTCTTGCGTTCTCCGAAGGTGACAGGGAGGCAGACCTGCCCTATCGGTGTGGTGGAACCGTCGGTCACTCCTGAGAAAGGCATGGTGGGCTGAAGCTGGTCATACGACACTTGGAGGCTGTCGAACATGTCGACGAATAGGACGTTGAGCCCTGCGCCGCCGTCGATGAGGGTCTTGGTAACTTGCACGTTGCTGATGACTGGGGAGCAAAGCATCGGGAGGGTGCCAGCGGTAGCTGTGCACTTGAGCTGGTCTGCCAAATTGAACGTAATGGGGCACTGGGACCATCTGAGCGGGCGCGTGGCTTCGAGCTTGGGGAGGACTGCATTCACTTCACGAGAAAACTACTTGAAGATACATTGCGAGGCTGGGGCCTGGGCTCCGCCCAAGATGCAGGTGATAGCACACGGTCTAGGAAGCCCCTAGCCCCCTCGTCCTGATGGTGTTAGTCATTCCTTATTGGCGGTGGTGGCAGCGGAGGGAGTCCGGCGTTGCCTTGAGGATGATCCTCACGAGGCTGATCCCTCCAGGCGCCCTCGCGAGGCTGATCCTGCCATCGGTCCTCATGAGGCCGATCGCGCCACTCCTGGCATGGGCCACGGTCATCCCGGCGTCCTCCACCATGTCCTCCTCCTTGGCCGTAGCCCCGGTCGCTGCGCTCGGGGCGTCGACCGAAGCGTCCTTCACGAATGGCTCTGAGCTCTTGATAGTCACTGGTGTTGTGGGTGTTCAGGTTGTGGAAGTCACGGAACGAACGGCTGCCCTTGGATGACTCTGGCTGGTCTCTGCCACGCTTGGTGTCTGGTTCCGCTGCGAACACGGCTGCTCCTTTGTGCTTCACATCCTTAGCCTTGGCTTTCTTTTCCTCTCGGTTCGCAGCAGGGAGCTCGAGGAGGGAGAGGCGCCCCTCCTCAGCTCTAGCACACTTGGTCGTGATGTTGAATAGCTCTAGGGTCGTGCACAACTCTTCGTGGATGGTGAGCTCCTCCTTCATCTTGACGTCACGGATGCCATCAGAGAACGCAGAGATGATGGCCTCATTAGTCACCTTGGGGATCTTGATACGTGCGCTGTTGAAGCGCTGAATGTACTTTTGCAGGGTCCCTCCTGGTTGTCTCTTGATGCGGCGCAGATCACCCGTGACCAAGGGGCGGTCGTGAGTACCCTGAAAGTTGGCGATGAAGCGGGTGCGCATTTCGCCCCAAGAGGAAATTGATCCTGGAGGCAGGTTCAGGAGCCAGGAGCGGGCGCCCTCCTTGAGAGCCATGGGAAAGCAGTTAGCCATGACTTTCTTGTCACTGTTGGCCGCTTCGATGCTCACCTCATAGAGCTGCAAGAACTCCTCGGGGTCGGGGTGCCGTCGTAGCCAGGAGGCAGATCCGGCTTGAACTTGCTTGACCAGGCGAAGCTACGCAGCTCGGGGGTGAAGGCGCGGCATCCAGCTATGGTCACCGGGACCCGCCTCGTGGGTGGAGCTTGGTCTTGATGGGGTCTGCGCCTAGCCGCTACAGGTGGCGCGCGGTCTTGCTGCAGCAGTCAGTCCCGATGTGGTGGTGCGAGGAGCGGCGGAGCATTTTCTTGCGGTCGAGGGACCTCTTGATAGCTTCTTTCTTCACGCGCGGGCGGAGGACGCGGCGGGTCGCGTCGCGGAGCCACGCGTCTTGGCGCCAAGGCGCCGTCTTGGGGCTGAGGTGGTGGAGGCGCTCCATGGGCTATGTTGCCCGTAGCTGGCGGACCGCGAGGCAGAGAGGGGCACGGCGTAGGGGAGCCCTCTGTGATGCGGACAAGCTCGGCGATGCGTTCGAGCCAGTCCTCGTAGAGGTCGTCGACCGGGCGGTAGCACGGTAGCTCGTGCGCCATGAGGACCGCAGCCCGTGCATCCATGGGAGGGCGATGTGCAGGGGAAGAAGAACCAGCCGGGGTCAGCGATGGAGTGGCGGTGCGGCCGTCCCGCCGCACCAAGGGATGCAGCGAGGATGCTTGCTGCTCATTCCCCGCCGGGCCGGTGGCGGCGTTGGCGGCAGGCGACGGGGAACGACGAGGTGGCCCACCGACGGGAGCCTTCTAAGCAACATGGGTGGCGAGGGTAGCCCGACGCTCAGCACGAGCGCGGCGCGCATCTGCCATGGAGACGGCGAAGCAACGGGGCGTGGGGCGACGGAAGGAAGCTTCGGCGCACCCCTACCTAGAGCGCCAAATGTTGGATCATGAGTTCCGGCAAACCCATGAGGTTCGAACAATGCGGTGCGCGCGAAGGTTTTCTCCCTATCGATCCACGCCCTAGCTCTCTAAGATCTTGCGGCCAAACTGAACAAACTCACAAGACAAAGACACGAGATTTATACTGGTTCGGGCCACCGTTGTGGTGTAATACCCTACTCCAGTGTGGTGGTGGTGGTGGATTGCCTCTTGGGCTGTTGATGAACAGTACAAGGGGAACATAGCCCCCTGAGGTTGAGGTGTTCTTGTGCTTGGTGAACTTGTGTGGGTGAGATGATCTTGGATCCGCTCTCGACTTGTGATGAGGTCGATCCTCTTCCCCTCTACTGTGGTGGCTACTTCTAGTTATATAGGCCCTGGTCCTCTCCCCAAATATTGAGCGGGAAGGGACCCAACAACGGCCAATTTGAAAGGGGGCAGCTAGTACAAGTTATCCTAACAAAAGGTGGTCTTCACCTGCCAAAGGTTCTGGTGATGACGCCGTCTTGGGCTCCATGGTGACCTCTGTGTTACCGTCCTTCTGGTCTTGGTCTCGTTGCACCAATATGGAAGCCTTTGCTTGATGCCTCGGTACTCTGCACCTGCGCTTGCCCCCTTGGCACCAAAGGGGAAACAAGGAGACTGCGCATGCTGGCGCCCGCCTGGTCTCGATTGTCCAGGCTCACGTCACGAGGACCTCGCGAGGTTTGCCCTGCCTTGATCTCTCCGCCCCTCATGAGCCTGCCTGGCGAGGCCGCTCCTGAGGAGGTCTTGCGTCATCCGCCTCGCGAGGCATGGCCCCTCGCGAGGGTCTTGAATGCCTTGTCGATGAAGATGGGCCATACAGACCTGCCATCCCAGCCACGTCGTGGGCCGCAGGCAGGCAAGTTTGGGGACCCCTGTTCCCAGAACGCTGACACAAAACATACCTTGTGCCTCGTCAAGCTTCCTGTTAATAAGAGTAACGTCCTTGACCGCTGATTCAAGTTTCTGCTTTAAGTCCGCAGCTTCCACAGCATGGGCAGTTGGCATTTACATGCTAGCCTGTTTTTACATTAATCATGTCATTTCATGAGCATATCTTCTTGATCCTCTGATCGCCTCCCTGTGGAAGCCGACCAGAGTCTCAGGGGCTACTATCTATACACAGGCACATTCTGCATGTAAAGAGCGACCAAATATTACATTGCATACCTCAAAGCCTCTTAGCAGGTCCGTGAAGGCTTCATTCAATCCGTTTCTTGCAGATAGGATCCTCTCAACCACCATACCCACTAAGGTAAGATGTTCCTCTGAGATGGACACATTCTGCAACATGCCCATTAATGTATCTGGCGCCTCTGGACTCCTGGAAGCGGCCGCAGGAGTACGAACTCCCTTCAAAGGGATATGTTCACTCGACCCTAGAGTTGTCTTCGGCTGTAAGCCGGATAGTCTGGGGACTTTACTGTTGGTCCCCATTAGGGTTGCATGCCCGGGACCCTTGACGACCGAAGTACCACCTTCGGGCGCTGGCTTCGTTGTCCCCCGCGCCACTTGATGATCGGGGGAGACCCTCCGGGATGACACCTCGAAGTCGTCCGCCCTAAAGGGCGAGGAAGCATGTGGAGGTGTCTCACTTTCCATCATCTCCGAAAGCAGGTCACCTGAGGAGGAGGACTATTGACGAAGATTGCGGGCCGGACTGCAAACATATATTTAAGATGTTACCCTTGTGACCTGGAAATAATGGGATATGTCTAGAATACCCTTGTTCACTTACGATTCGACGAAAGGCTTGTCCTTATGGAGGAACTATGTGGAAACGTCGTCTTCCGAACCCGAACTATCTTGCAAGGACATTTTTCGTCTCTTGGAAGCCTCCACCTTCAAATCTTCAGAGGCGGTCCTTTTCTTCCCATGGGGAGAAGGGATGTCAGCTTCTTCTCCCACTTCATCTTCAGAAGAGGGAGTTCCGCTATTCCCGGACATAGCGCCCGGTGTACCTTTAGAGTGGAAGACACCCCTTGCCTTTTTGCTCTCCTCTTTGTCCTCCTTCGCTGGCACTTGATATGGCATCGGGGCCAGCATCCTTGTTAACACGGGATCGGCTGAGTCTTCGGGAAGTGGGGCCGAACACCTAATTCATTCTGCTTTCTTTATCCATCCCTGGCCAAAGAGAGGTTTCTCAGTATATTGATATGGGATAATCAACTAAGTTGTGTTCAAGAGTCAAGTGCTTACCAAGGTATCTGGATGGTTGCACTCGAGGCCAATGTCCTCAGTTGTATCCGGCCATTGCGTTCGGGTCTCGAAGAATAACTTCCACATCCCTCTATGCGTTGTGCCAAAGAAGCGCTGAAGGGTTCGTGGCCCTTTCGGATTGAACTCCCACATGCGGAGAGGCCGTCTCTAGCATGGCAGGACCCGGCAGACTAGCATTACCTAGATCACATTGATGAGGCTGGTGTCCTTTTCAAGGAGGCTCCGGATACGGCTTTGTAGAGTCTGCACTTCGTCAGTCGATCCCCAGTCCAGCCCCTTATCAATCCATGAGGCGAGTTGTAATGGAGGGCCAGATCGGAACACAGGTGTCGCTGCCCACTTGGTACTATGGGGTTCAGTGATGTAAAACCACTTCCGTTGCCATAGGTTGGAAGTTTCTGTGAAGGAGCCCTTTGGCCAAAGAGTATTGGCGAGCTTGCTCACCATAGCGCCGGCACACTCCGCTTGCTCCCCGTCGACTACCTTTGGCTTCACATTAAAGGTCTTGAGCCATAAGCCGAAGTGTAGGGGAATGCGGAGAAAGCCCTCACACATGACAACGAACGCCGAGATATGAAGAATGGAGTCTGGAGCCAGATCATGAAAATCTAGTCCGTAATAGAACATGAGACCACGAACAAAAGGGTGGAGAGCGAACCCTAGCCCCCGGAGGAAGTGGGATACGAATATTACTCTCTCACCGGATCTGGGTGTAGTGATAACCTCCTCCTTAGCAGGGAGCATGTGGATAATTTCCACGGTCGGGTACCTTGTCACCCGAAGCTTCGCAATATCCTCCTCTGTGACACAGGCGGCCACCCACCGGCCCTGAAGACTGGGTCCGGACATGACTGGGAGGCTTGGAACGATTAAGTTTAAACTTGGGTGTTGGAGCTCGAGGTGGGAAAAGTTGAGGAAGAGGTGGGCGTAGGGGAGAAGGACGGGTATGTGCCCCCTTTATAAAGGCGATAAATATCAAGTGCCACCTCATGAGCCTTAAAGCTTGCCTATTCCCTAGGAATCGTACCAACAGGACGGTTGGATTACCCACGCCCGTATTAATGAAAATCTTGTAATGAGGGACACGATCTCTGCTTTGACAAGACGTGCCAATAAAACCGCGTCTTGAAACGTGGAGCAGGAAGCTGAAAAACGATTCAGAATAAGGATCGGGCAGGGACGTGATGCCACGCTACAAAAGCTATCAATGGATTGGGCTCATGAAATATTATGCTCTCGGTGGTTGTGTGTGGTATTTGCTTTGTAGAGCCGGACACATTTTCTATGTTCGGATGCTGTTTTGGAGTATTCGGAGGAGGAACCTTCCTTGCAATGCCGAAGACAATCTACACACCGGGCACATTGTCATTGAAGCCTGGTTCAGGGGCTACTAAGGGAGTCCTGGATTAAGGGGTCCTCGAGTGTCTGGGCTATGTAACAAAGGCCGGACTAATGGGCTATGAAGATACAAGACAGAAGACTTCTCCCCGTGTCCGGATGGGACTCTCCTTTGCGTGGAAGGCAAGCTAGGCATCCGGATGTTTTATTTCCTTTCTCTGTAACTGACTTGGTACAACCCTAGGCCCTTTCGGTGTCTATTTAAACCGGAGGGTTTAGTCCGTAGAGGCAAGATCAATCATACAGGCTAGACCTCTAGGGTTTAGCTACAACGATCTCATGGTAGATCAACTCTTGTAATCCCCATATTCATCAAGATCAATCAAGCAGGACGTAGGGTATTACCTCCGTCAAGAGGGCCCGAACCTGGGTAAAACATAGTGTCCCCTGTCTCCTGTTACCATCGAACTTAGACGCATAGTTCGGGACCCCCTACCCAAGATCCGGCGGTTTTGACACCGACAGCTAGTCCCTCCAGGCGCCCTCGTGAGGCTGATCCTGCCAGTGGTCCTCGCGGGGCTAGTCGCGCCACTCCTGATGGGGGCCGTGGTCGTCCCAGCGTCCCCCACTTTGTCCTCCTCCTCGACCGTAACCCCGGTCATTGTGCTCGAGGCACTGACTGAAGTGTCCATCTCGAATGGCTCTGAGCTCTTGGCAGTCATTAGTGTTGTGGCTGTGTATGTTGTGGAAGGCGCAGAATGGACGGCAGCTCTTAGACAACTCGGGGTGGTCCCGGCCGTGCTTCGAGTCCGTCTCTGCCGTGAGCATGGCTACTCCCTTGTGCTTCACGTCCTTGGCCTTGGCTTTCTTCTCTTCGAGGTTAGCAGCAGGGAGCTCGAGGAGGGAGAGGCGCCCCTCCTCATCTCTTGCACGCTTGGTCGCCATGTTAAACATCTCCAGGGCCGAGCATAGCTCTTCGTGGATGGCGAGCTCCTCCTTCATCTTCACATCGCGGATGCCATCAGAGAACGCAGAGATGATGGCCTCGTCTATCACCTTGGGGATCTTGAGGCGAACGCTGTTGAAGAGCTGGATATACTTTTGCAGGGTTTCCCCTGGTTGCTGCTTGATGCACCGCAGGTCTCCTGCGGCTGGCTGGCGGTCGTGAGTACCCTGGAAGTTCGCGATGAAACGCTCGCGCATCTCTCCCCAAGAGGAGATCGATCCTGCGGGCAGGTTCAGGAGCCACGAGCGAGTGCCATCCTTGAGAGCCATGGGAAACCAGTTTGCCATGACTTTCACGTCGCCGTTGGCTGCCTCGATGCTCAGCTCATAGAGCTGCAAGAACTCGCAGGGTCGGGGATGCCGTCGTGGCGCAGAGGCAGATCCAGCTTGAACTTGCCTGGCCAAACGACGGTGCGCAGCTTGGGAGTAAAGGCTCAACGGCCTGTTGTGGTCATCGGAGCCCGTCGTGGCGGTGGAATCAGGTCTTGGTACCCACGCACCGCCACGGCAGGTGGCGCGCGGTCTTGACGTGGTGGTGCAGGGAGTGCGGGAGCGTTTTCTTGTGGTCGAGGGACCTCCTGGCAGATTCTCTCTTCGTGCGCAGGCACACGACATGGCGAATCACGCTGCGGGACCACGCGTCTTGATGCCGAGGAGGCGGGGGTGCTCCATGAGCCGCGCGCCTCGGTGCGAGGGTGCCATCTTGGTGCAGGGGTGGTGGAGGCGCTCCGTGAGCTACTCCCCTGAGGCTGGAGGCGGGCGAGGCAGCGAGAGGGATGGTGCAGGAGAGCCCCCAGCGGCGCTGACGAGGTCGGCTATGCGGTCCAGCCAGTCTTCGTAGAGGTCGTCGACCGGGCGGTAACGCAGGAGCTCGCGTGCCAAGAGCAACGCGGCCTCCGCATCCGTGGGCGCATGACAAGCGTGGGACGACGAGCCGGCGGGAGTCAGTGATGGGGTGGCGGTGCAGCCATCCTGCCGCATAGAGGGGTGCAGCGATGACGCTTGCTGCTCGTTTGTTGCCGGGCCGGTGGCCGCGTTGGTAGCAGGTGATGGACAACGGCGGGGAGGTCTGCCGATGGGCGCCGTCTGGGTGGCGCGGCGCTCAGCACGGGGTCGGCGAGCATCTGACATGGATTCGATGGAGCTGTGGAATGTGGATCGACTGAGGTAAAGCTTCAGCGCACCCCTACCTGGCGCACCAAATGTCAGATTATGGGTTCTGGCAAACCCTTGAGGTTAGAACACTAGGGTGCGCACGAAGGTCTCTCTCCCCCTAGCTCACACTCTCGCAATGATCTCAAAGCCTAGCTTGCCGAACCCGAGGAAGAAAGGACGCAAGAGTTTATACTGGTTCGGGCCACCGTTGTGGTGTAATACCCTACTCCAATGTGGTGTGGTGGATTGCCTTGTCGGCTGGGGATGAACAAGTATAAAGGAAGAACAACCTCCTGAGGAGAGGTGTTCTTGAGCTCGATGAGCTTGTGTGGTTGGGGATGATCCCAATGATCCCTCCTTTGCTATGGTGGTGGCTAGCCCTATTTATAGATGCACGGGCACTCTCCACAAATATTAGGTGGGAAGGGATCCTACAATGGCCAATTTGAATGGGGACAACGAGTACAAGTTATCCTAACAAAAGGTGGTCTTCGCCTGCCAAAGGCTCTGGTCATGACACCATCGTGGGCTCCATCATGACCTCCGTCTTGCCGTCCTACTGGTCTTGGTCTCATTGCACCGATATGGAAACCTTTGCCTGGCGCCTCAGGACTCCTCGCCTACGCCTGCCTCTTTAGCACCAAAGAGGAAACTGGCACTATGTGCCCGCTGGCGCCTGCCTCGCCTTGGTCGTCATGGCTCACGTCACGGAAACCTCACGAGGTGCCCCTCGCCTTGATCTCTCCGCTCCTCGCGAGCGATCCTAGTGAGGCTGCCCCTGAGGAGGTCTGGTGTCATCCGCCTCGCGAGGCTTGGCCCCTCCCGAGGGTCTTGAGCGTTGGTTGATGAATATGGGCCATAGTAGGCCGCTGGTGGAGCCATGCCCTAGGCCACAGGCATGCAAGTCTAGGTACCCCCGTTCCCAGGACGCCGACAAGTTTTACTCACATTTGGCTGTGAAACTTGAATTTGATGACATAGTTTGCTGTTGGACTACAATTTGCTCGACGTCTTCAAATGGGAACAAAGCTGACCCGACAGGGCCTCTGCTAATTTATTTATTTATTAACAAGAGGGCCTATGCTATTTATTTATTTATGGGCAAAAGGGGATACCCCCGATTTCTGTTAATAGAAATCATTAGATGTTCACAACACTACACCTAGCCTGCTACACAGGTTTCATTCATTACTAGTTTCAGCAAAGTGCTCATGCCATAGCCACTGGATACATCACGAGTGCTACATACACTGCAAATAAAGAGACAATCATCCTATAGAGCACATCGATTTTTCCCATTATCTTCACAAGCTCTTTCATCTCCTCGTTGTTGTCAAGGCTTTTCAACAGCTGTTGCTTGGCCATGATCAGAGGAACTACATCTTTAACCTTCTGCTCTGCATCTTCCTCTTTTGTCGTTCCTTCGGTTACTTGTCCAACACCCCAACCTACTGGTATTGGGATTCCTTGGCTAACCAAATAATCAGCATAGTTGCGTTCCCCCACATCAGCAATGATGAGGACATCAATACCATTGTTACACCCACAGCACCTGCTCATGTACATACTAGACCAATTACTAGAGCTCGCGCACGCCAATTAAATTACGAGGTACTTTCGTTTCTTAGTAACGATTCTAATGTTCATGAGAATATGATGCTGCCTAAATTGGATACATTTGTTCATGAGAACATGAGAATATGATTTATCCAATTTAGGCAGCATCATATTCTCATTAACATTATAATCGTTACCAAGAAACGAAAGTACCTGGTAATTTAATTGGCGTGCGCGAGCTCTAGTAATTGGTCCAGTATGTATAGCAGCAGGGGTTGTTGGTGTAACAATGGTATTGATGTTCTCATCAAGAAAGTTCCTAGAAATACAAATCACATGAATCTTCCCTTGCACGAATCAAATTGGAAGATCCTCAACCAAACTATTAAAAAATCAGCAACTGAAAGCAGCAGAACAACACTTAAACATATTATTACCCCATGATTTGGGCATTTGTAGAAGACTCGTCCAGGGTTGAGGATTGTGGTTGAGACGCGACGGATGACTCTGCGTGAGAAGAGGAGAGGAGAAGGCGTTGGATATGTATGTTTCATTACTTGCAGAGTAGCATAGCACGATATATAGTCATAGTCTAGGTTTGGATTTGAACCAGCTACAGGAACATGTCTCTCTTTTTTTCTAAAACTTAGCAATGTCTCTTTACTGGTACACTAGCTTCTTATGTACGCCTTCTCAAGTCTTTGATATTCTTTCTTTTTTTGCGAGGAAGGAAGGAGGACAAAATTGAGAGTTCCTGGGACTCGAACCCAAGACCTCTCGGTTGAAAACCAAGGGTGCTAGTCACTTATGTGGCGAACGTTCCCTGGGAGGAGGAGGGCAAACGAATGCATTTTCCTCGCAGTTTTAGTTGCGACGCAAGATCGAACGGTCGCAGTTTCGGGAATTTTTTCAGGCGAATGAGACCAGTTTTTCTTTTCTTCCTATGTATAAAAAAGTATGCTACTTTGTGTTAGCTTAGTCAACAAATGATTGTGCCAACCTTGAACGTTGGATTGACATTCAACGTATGTCGTGTTTCTTCAGTCTCTTCTTCCTCCGGCCGCCAAAGCCAAACCAGTGCCGGCGGGACCGCCTGCTCCCGCCTCCCACGGCTGGCTGTGCTGCCGCGCACGCATCGTGGCCACATCGCACCCTAAAACTCCGCGCATCTTCCTCGGCTCATGTTCGTTCCCGTCCGAGGCCTCACCATCATCCTCCGCCTTGGTTCGCTCATCGCGGCGCCGCCCTTCGGTGTTGTCAACATGGTCAACAACCGAGAGGAATAAGGAGATGAATGTACATGGTGAGGATGACAGTAGGGACCCAGCAGCGCGCGCAGTATTTTGTTTTTTCGGGACAAAGAAGGGTATCAACTGGGTTGTTCAGGAGCTGTGGCCCGTCTAGCACATGACCAACCCAGTTTGTTTTTTCCTTTCTAAAAATGGCTACCCCATCTATTTTGTTTTTTGCACAATAACCAACATAGGCCTACTTTCTTTTCTACGCCCTGCTGGGACGGAAATCTTTCAAGACGAGGAGGGATGCATTTTGCCTAGAAAATGGGCTATAAGTAATAAGAAATGGGCTATAAGTAATATTAAATGGGCTATAAAATAAAAATATATAGCAAGTAGGCAATTAGTTCCAAAATACTTTTTTCTTTCGGATTTTGATATTTTAAATTTCATTGTTTTTGTGCGGGTAAAATTTCATTGGATTTAAATTAAGGTTTGTTTAGTTTTTAAATTAATCTGAATCTGGCTAGAAATTTCGAGTTGTATGCTGTTTGGGACAGATTTGGAGGCAGACTTGTGGGTCTACTAGGTTGACATGTACGAAAGGCTTTGTCAGTCTAGTCCACAAACGATTCTAGCAGCACTGACCGTTGGATGTTAATCAAACAGTCGTGCTTCTTCTTAAATATCTGATCTTCTTGCTCCAGCCGCCCAAACCAGTGCTGGTGGGACTGCCTGCTCTGGCCTCCCATGGCCGGCTGAGCTGCCGCACAGGCCGCACCACCCCACCCTACTCCATTGCTGGCTAGGCCATTCCTGTACTCACCCACACCTCCTGTTATTTTCCGGCGATGGCAACTGTACTAGTAAACCCTCGTACTCCCCATCGCGTGGGAAACCACTGTCGAGTCTTCCCTGGCTCCGTGTCATTCCCTTCCTAGGCCACGCCGTCGTCCACCGCCCTGGTGCTCTCGGCACGCCGTGGTTAACGTGGTCAATGTACGACATCCATCGGACATGGACTGTATGTGGAGAGGATGACAGTTGGGTCCATGGCCGCATGCAAGGAAATGCCTCCTTATGACGCGCAAAATAATGATTCCTCCACCTGACATCTGGGACCCACCGGAAGGGCCTCTATATTTCGCGAAAAAATGTTCCTCCCGCTGACAGGTCAGACCCACCAGCTATATTTTCGCACGCAAGGAAGTGCCTCCTTATTACGCACAAAAAAATGAATACTCCCCCTGCTTGCTGGGACCCAGCATAGTGGGAGGCTGACATATGGGCCTACTAAGTTGACGGGGACGGAGGGCTTTGTCAACTTAGTCAATATGAACGATTCTAGCTCAAGTGACCGTACGATGTCCATCCAACGGCCGTAGTGCTTCTTCAACCTCTGGTCATCTTGCTCTAGCCGCCCAAAGTAGTGCTAGTTGTGGCGCCTGCTCCTGCCTCCCGTGGCCGGCTGTGCTGCCGCGGAGGCGTCACCGCCCCCTACTACTCCCACCGCTGGCCAGGCCCTGTGGCGATGACAGCCTCACACCGCAGCCCTCGTACTCCTCTCTGCATGGGCATCCACTGCCACGTCTTCCCCGGCTCTGCGTCGTCCCCTTCCTTGGCCTCGCCGTCGTCCACTGCCTTGGTGCTCTCAGTGCGGCATAGTCAATGTGGTCAACGAACGACTTCCATCGGAAGAGTACTGTACATGGAGAGGGTGGTAGCTGGGTCCACGGCCGTAGCAAGGAAGTGCCTCCTTATTACGCGCAAAATAATTATTCCTCCACCTGACAACAGGGACCCACTGGATGGGCCACCGTATTTCGTGAAAAAAATGTTTCCCCCTGACTGCTGGGACCCACCAGTTACATCTTCGCACACAAGGAAGTGTGTCCATATTACGGGCAAAAAAATGATTCGCCCCGCTGACTACTTGGACCCCCCAGCTACATATTCGCACGCAAGGAAGTGCCTGACAGTCGGGACCCACCTAATCGAAGCGTACGTAGCGTTGTCATCCTGGTCGCGAACGTGTACGTACATACTAGTCGATGTAGAGGCACGCATGTGTCGTAGTAGAGGCGCGCACGTGTCGTAGTAGAGGCGCGCACGTAGCATGTACACGTACGTATAATGAACAGGTTGCAAGAAAGTAAATACGGCCACGTATGTACATACGGGCAGGGTCTCAAACGCCTACTCGCGCATATATATATATATATATATATATATATATATATATATATATATATATATATATATATATATATATATATACGGACGGACAGGGCTTGTGTACATGGAGAGGCAACAGACGGCAACAACAGCATCCTGATCATCGGGCAGCGAACCGGCTGGGTTAGAATGGAGAAATAGTGTCTTGTTCATCGGGAGGCAACCAACTAGGTCGGAATACGTCGGGTTCATCAGGAGCCAACCGGCTTGGACAAAACAACCGATGGAAACGAGGCCTGGTGTACTGCAGAACATAGGAAATTGCCTTGTGTTCGACCGGCCACGTTCGAAATGGGATCTTCTTCATAGGGAGGGGTCTGACATACTGCAAAATGGAGGAAACAGACCTCCTACGGTCGAAACGGGGTCTTGTTGATTGGGAGGTGTCATGGTTTTGTCATGGCAGATGTCCTCGTGAAAGGACTTAGTCATGGAGCCATCGCTACGGGTTAGCTTAAAGGGGTTAAAGCAGACAAAGGACGCAAGAGTTTATACTGGTTCGGCCCCTTACGGTGAAGGTGAAAGCCTAATCCAGTTGTGATGGAATTGCTACCATTTCGATGACCAGGGAGCAAATCCGCTTTGCCTGGTTCTCGAGTTGTTGTGTCTTGTCCCTAAACCGCCGCCGGGTCGCCCCTTTATATACATAGGTCGACGCCCATCGGTTTACAGAATCCCGAGGCCGGATCATAATCGTGCCTGGCTCGGTCTCTACTCTTTCTATCTTACAATACAAGTTATATATCAATGTCAGTTTATGTCTATAGGCCTTAACCCGCCTTTGGGCCTTGGGCCTTCATAAAGTGTCACCATTTTTGTCTTCATGGGCTTCAAATAAAATAATCATTATGGGGATAACCCAGCCTCTCCTTTCCAGTTTACGTCCAATAGTAATATCCCCAACATTAGGCCCCAGATTGATTTGAACTGGTTCATGTCAATCTTCAATACTTAGGAAAATTTCTTCTTCTGCATCTTCACGTAAATCTCATAAACCGCCATGACGTCATCTTCTAGGATCATGATAAACTGCCATGATGTCACCTGTCATTAAATATTGCCTTCATTAATGAGCCTACGACAATCGAGGTGACAAAGCTATCACATATCTCATTTTTGGGCTCCTCAATTATCGCGCCTGACACTTATCCATCTCACCTTATAAATAAAGCTGAAGGGTCCTTTTCATTTTTTTCCTTCGTGCCCCTTCGCATCGTCTTCTTCCTTGCGTCACCCAAACATTGGAGCTCTGCCGCTGTCGTTGACCTTCGCTTCCACCCCAACGACGGCCGCTGCATCAAGCTGACCGCACCAGAGAAACGCGGCGCTCCTCCACTGTTCCATTAGCATCAGTAAGTTCCTCCTTTCCTTGCTCTAGATCCACCATTAGGGTTTTGGTGTTCATCAGAGTCTGTCAAAGCTCTGGCGCCGTTCTTCCCTGTTCTTCTTAGTAGCATAAACGGCTAGTTTGGATCTGTTATTTCTTGCACGGCCGTAGCCATAATCCCCCTTTTTCCTCATTAGAGCATTCCCTCTATATAGAAAAAACTCATCTGAATCTGACGAACTGTTTAAGCACCTGAAGTTTAGGCCTGAATATATTCTAGTTTTCCGTCACACCGCAGATCTGAAATTACCATATCAATCGGTGAAACTTGTTTTTCCTCACTTAGGTACTTTTAGATCTGTACCTTTCATACCAATATAGGCGGTTTAGCTTTTTGAAACATGGTAATCCGGCAGGTACCATTAGTCCCCTCTTAAACCGCCGTTTTATTTATCTTTTCACCTCCTCCATTGTTAGACTACGGTTTAACAATATGCATATACCTCTGCTTTTGCTTATCGCCTTATACTTGTCTATCATAGATCTTAAACTGACATTCATCTTTTATCGGCTTTCCATTTCAATGGCCAAGCAATTTTACGCTTGTAACTGGGTCCCTTCCCGGGTTACTGAAGAGCAATTGAATGGATGCGTCAGAACTGGCGCTTTACCGAAGCAAAGTGAAATCCAGTGGCGTGTTCCCGGTCTAGAAAACCCTCCTACCCCCAGAGATGGCGAAGTAGTAGTGTTTGTTGATCATATGAGCCGTGGCCTTAAACCGCCTGGATCCAAGTTTTTTCACGATGTACTTGCCAGCTTTCAGATCCACCTTCAAGATATTGGACCCAACTCTGTGTCCAATATTTGAAACTTTCAGGTGTTTTGTGAAGCCTACCTACAAGAAGAACCGACTGTCGAGTTGTTCTGGGATTTTTTCCATTTAAACCGTCGTACTGAATTCGTAGACGGGCCCAATACTGAACTTGGTGGCGTCTCCATTCAGAAAAGGAAGGATGTTAGCTTCCCTCACGCCAAACTTCACAGCTACCCTAAGGATTGGTACCGGACTTGGTTCTATTGTAAGGATACTTCCCCTAAAGATGAGAACCCTCTGCCGAGTTACCGTGCTCACCGGCTTACCAACACTCCACTTCTGCAATGACTGACTGCCAAGGAACGGGCCTCATATGCACCACAACTTGCCAAACTCGAACCTTTCATGGCCAATGGTTTGACAGGGGTGGACTTTGTTCGTTGCTGGATATCTTGGAGTATCTTGCCGTTAAGCCGTCGCCCCGGTTTAATGTGCGAGTATACTGGTGACTCAAAAGACTCTCAACGTCATATTGACATTCAGCTAACAGAGGATGAAGTTACTGAGTCTATCAAGAAGATGTTGAATGAACCGGAAGCTGTCTGCAGTAGGACCAGGTTAAGCCCCTTTTACACACTGAACAAACCGCCAGCTGTAACAGTTGTCTTGCTTCCGCTTTGTACCTTATATTCTTAACTATGCAACCTTTAATATCCTCTGTCCATCTTTTAAACAGGGTGATGACTCATTCTGGAAAAAGAAACCACAGGCAAAAACGGTTAAGGCCCCTCGACCTAAGATGAAGGTTGTCAAGAGACCTGCCAAGAGGAAGGCAACTGAACCCATCAGTTTAGACCTTGATGACGACCCTGATGAACCGGGCGTAGAGGTAGAACTTGACTCTCTTGGTTCATTTTTCATACACCTCATTGACAATGATTATTATCAGGATGACGCTGAGGGCAGCCAAGCTGACGACGTAGAGGTAATTATCCTTTCCTCCGGTTCAGACCCTCTGCCAACACAAAAAATCTTACAAATTATCCCTTTGAATTGGATGGATTAAGAAGCAGTCTGGAAAGTAAGATTTTCTCACCCCCTAGCTCACTTGGACCCAAACTTTCTTTTGAAGAAGCAGCAACACGAAGCTCGCCAGACAACCCGACACAGCGGCCAAGTAGTCACTTCGGCCGGTCTACCAAACACGCCGGTTCAGAAGCGCCAATGTAACGTCTCAAATACTTCCGATACTTCTTATCCCAAGGCGGGTTATTTCTGACAGCCTCTTAATCCATCCGATAAAAATTATCAGGGAACACCACCTTCATCATCCGGCGAGTCAACTGCGACACAACTTCCGCCCCTCAAGACCGTCCCTGGGTAAACGCCTTAAACTTTCTCTTTTTGACGCTTTATACTTATGTGTTATATTGATATATATATATATATATTAGGAAAAATGCCCATGCGTTGCAACGGGAGGAGAAGAAGTATCACCACACCTTCTTTCTTTACCTTATGAAATAAGATGATGCTTCTAATTTCTAAAGCTTCATGAACCAAGGTTGGCTAGGCATACATAAACACACAATCTGGAACTGCCATACAATAGTTGAACAACATCATCACAAGTGTTTTGTCATGAACCACAATCTAAGTGTTCCACCATTATCATACACATTATGGTAATATTCAGAAATTCATTCACAGATGGATGCTTTATAAATCTTTATGAATGACCATTAGCAACAAATATATCCCATTGAAAGAGTGACAAATTATTCAGGCACCAATGGGAACACATAGAAAACAATATTTCCAGAGATCCCATTGAAAGAAATTTATGATAGTAAATATGACAAAGCAAGTATGTCAACCATGCTTAGAGGATTACATCATACTATTTGGACTCATAATGAGCGAGCGTGACATTGGAGTCGAAACTCTGACCGAGATCACCTAAACACAATAGTAAAATTCTCAGTAATATCACTCATAAACTACAATAGTAAAATTATGTTGGAATTCAGACATGACCATGCAAGTTATATCCTGAGCAAATTTGACAATACCTATCAGACCAAATGTATATGGAACATCTGGGCCACTTTTCGGAGGGGTCCTAAACCAAATCTTTTTCAGTGTCTCTTCAGTTCCAACGGCTTAGTAATACTTTGTGTCAAACTGCAAGAAAAGTCATAATTAAGCCTTGAATCAAGATTCCAGCCTTCATAAAACATAAGCATCAAATGTTTGACGTGCCGGTAACCTTCAAGTTCTTGATTGTACAATGACGAATGTATCCCGAGGTATATTTGTAGAACGTATACTGTCGATGCTTTCCCTTTGCAGAACAATTGAGATTATCTTCTGAAGTCCCGTAAAACACAATGCTCGATCCAGGTTCTGACTATTGTCACCCATGAGATTATCATGGTTGTACTGTTTTGGTTGCCTTGTCTGATATGAACTTGTTAGAGCACCTAATCAATCAGTATGAGAGTGGAAGCCACAAACAACACCATGATTGAGCGCAGAAAAGGGTAGACACTGATCCTACAGCTCCCTCTTTGCTTATTGCTGATTTATGATTGTATTAGAAGATGGAAGAAAAGCAACATGGTCAGACCTTTAGATCATATGGCATGCGCCGAGGAGGCCAGCCATCCTTCTTCCACCGTTCTTCTTCTCCCTGAATCCCCGTTCTTCTTTTCCCTGAATACTCTTCTGTTTCTCTTTTCTATACCAGGGAAAACCGAAGCCCCGCCATGGCCTTGGAGCCCCCTACCAGCCATGGAGGTCCGCCTTTGCCTGCAAGGACTTCGAACCGCCGCATTGGATCACTCTGCCTCGCGTGCCTGTCCGCCATCGCCGGCTCCGGTGAGCTCCTGCCTGGGTCGTCGGATCCCTCGCTCTGGCCTTCCTCACCGTTCCCCCGCCTCACCGCCCGCCTTCGAATCAGCCTCCCCAGCCCCTACAAGTTCCAGCCGCCGCCGCCGCCGTTCCGCATCGAGCCGTCGTGCCACCCCCAACCGCTCGAGCCGTCGCATTGCCTTGATCAAGAAGGTGCACTCGAGCGTCATCGGCGTGTAGCCGGTCGTGCAGGGGTAGACGTGCCGGCGTGGTGGGCAGTGTCGACGCATGGCGGCGCGCGAGGCAGGAGGTGGAGACGGGGATTCGGAGGCAGGGTCGTGCGAGGGCTGATTTTCTTTCTTTTTTCTTGGCTGTACCGGTTCGGGTTAACTTATTCCTAGTACTGCGCGTTGAATACCCAAAACAGTAGGACTTTTCTGAAAAACACCGCGACAGTGAACCCGGAGACTCAATCCGTGCTTTATTATTAGGGATATATATATATATATATATATATATATATATATATATATTCTGATCACGGGATCAGAATAATATTCTGATCACAACCTAACCTGCCCCGCTAGTAGTACGTTGAACTTCCCTGTGAACTAGGTTGAACTTCCGCCAACATTGCCCAAATGGGGTTGCGATATACCGTTGGAAAGCTATGGACCCCAATATCATGACCCAACTTAAATTTTTGGCAAAATATAAGAGGTTTAAGAGCAGTTTTGAAAACCGTTTTTTCTTCGCACAAAAAACGTGAATCGTATTTTCGATCGCATTTCTAAACCGTTTATCGGAATGAGGCATATAATATGGCATTGGAAAGCTACTGCAAAACCGCTCCTTCCACATGTTGAAAGTTTTCTCTAATTCCCTATGGTTAAAGAGTAATTTGAAAAAACGTAAAATTTCGTAAACCGAACAGCTGAGTTCGTTTTTTCGATGTCATTTCTAAACGGCTAATCCAATGGAGGCATATGATACGGCGTTGAAAGCATATGAAAATGCACTACGTTTTCATCTTGAAAGTTTTTTTCTAATTTTGAATGGTTTAAGAGTAATTTAGAAAAAGGTCCAAGTCCTACCGAGTTCGTATTTTCGAGCTAATTTTTTAACCGTGCATCCGAATGCCGCAAATGATATGGCGTTGGAAAGCTTGAACAAACGCAAAACTTTTTGGTATGTATTGTTTCTCCCAATTCTTTACGGTTTTTAGTCAGTTTCAAAAATGGCGAAAAACGTATTTTCACCGTAATTTCTACGAACTTTATCGGAATGGGGCAAATAATATACCGCTTAAAAGCTACGGAAAATGCGAAACTATTTCATGTTGATGGTTTTCTCTGATTCCTAGACGTTTTGAAGTAATTTCGAAAACAGTGGGATCATGCGTTCTGCCTTTATCGCGAAACAGATTTTTCGAAAATGCACCGCGGGAAGAACTTGAACTTCTCGGCGCGTGTACCTGAACTTCACTCTGTTTGTCACGTGATTTTTTTGCTCGTAGGTCTCCATCCACTGCTCGTACCTCTCCATCCACTCACTGGAATTGAGCAAGTGATATACCAGTGGAAAGCTGTTGTAAGCACATAACTTTCCTGTATTGATCGTTTTTTCATACTCGTGATGATTTTAAAAGTTTTTCATCTGAAATTCATTCAGCATAGTAGTTGAACTTCCTGCTATTTTCACGTTGAACTTCTGTGACGTAATTTTATTTGTAATTTTCTCATCCATTCGTCAGTGTTACACAAATGATCTTCTTGTTGTACAAACCTCTCTCACAATAATTTTTTTAACTTTCTCCGACGAGTACTTGAACTTATAACGACAACAAATTAAGCCTTTGCATTTTTATTCTTTTTTAATACAAAATGCACACCGTGTAGTACGTGAACTTCAGGCAGTTTATCAACCTGAACTTCTGCGATCATGCGTTCCACCTTTGTCGAAAAAACAGAGTCTCCGAAAATGCACTTCGTGAAGAGGTTGAACTTCTGGAGCAGTTCTTTTTGAACTTCACTATGTTTTTCATGTGTTGTTTTTTACCCGTAACTCCCCAACCACTTACCGGAATTGAGGAAGTGATACACCGATGGAAAGCTGTTGTAAACACACAATTTTCCCGTTCATCATTTTTTCATAGTCGCGATGATTTTAAAAGTTTTTCATCTGAAATTCATTCAGTGTAGTAGTTGAACTTCGTGATGTTTTCACGTTGAACTTCTGTGACGTACTTTCATTTGTAATTATCTCATTCATTCGTCAGTGTTACCCAAATGATTTTCTTTTTGTACAAACCCTTCTCACAATAATTTTTTTAACTTTCTCCGACCGAGGACTTGAACTTATAACAACAAAAAAGTTCACCTTGCCTTTTTAATTTATTTTTCTCATACTAAACACACACCATGTAGTACATGAACCTTTTCCATTTTTGTAATTTGATTTTTTTATCTTCTTTTTGAAATCAAATTGCTTCCCAAATAATAACTGAACTTCTTTGTGGATTGAGAGAATTATTTTAAAACACAAAAAAATAATTTTTATGTGTTTTTGAATATGGAAATAAGAGGTGAAACTCTCTTGCAATAATTTTTGAACTTTCCCGCACAGAGCAATCGAACTTATTTTAACAAACCTTTTAAACTTTTATTTTTATATAATTTTATTCTCAACTGAAAATGCATTCTTTGCAGTACTTGGACTTCTCGTTGTTTTCACTATGAACTTCTATCACATTTTTGTGTGTACATCAAATTACACGCAATTGAAGGTCGGACGCCATTTTTTGCCATTTTTAAAATATGTAATTGAAGGTCGAACATCCCGCAATATAAATTCTGAACAACATACACCAATTTGTTTTAACCGTTTTTTGGAATAGAGCATGTGATATACCCTTTGCAATAGAGCATAAGATATACCGTTTGGAAAGTTTTTGAATACACTGTGAACCTCTCTCTCACAAATTTATGATTTTTCTCGGGCCGAGCACTTGAACTTCTAGCAACATTTTTTTTTACCTTTTTATTGTATTTTTTCCATACGAAACACACACCATGCAGTACATGAACTTCCGGTTGTTATCACTTTGAACTTCTCTCTGGTTTGAGAGAATTATTTGAAAACACCCAAAACAACATATTTTGTATCTGTTTTTGGACATCTAAACACATGGTGAACCTCTTTTACAAGAATTTTTGAAGTTTTCCGGGCCGAGCAGTTGAACTTCTAGCAACAAAACTTTCAGAATTTGCATTATTATTGTATTTTTCTCATACGAATCACACACCATGTACTACGTGAACTTCCGGAAGTTACCACTTTGGACTTTTCTTTGTTTCGCTTTAGTAATGGAAAAAATATGAGTTTTTATAGACATCGACCCGCTGTAACTTTTTACAAAACAAAATTATAGTTTTTTCCATTTTTCTAATATTTGTTTTTTTGTCACGACATTTTTAGGCATTTTTTTGTTGTCAATGAAATGGCCAAGACGGTCCTTTTTTTCATTAATGAATTTCTTCAGTATATGGTACACGTGAACTTCGCATTTATATCTAAACCATGAATTTCTAAAACATAATGGTTAAGATTTTGTTTCAAACAACATGCACCATTTTGTTTTAGAATAAAAATATTTATACACCTTTGAAAAGTTGTTGAATAGGAAAAACTTTTTAGTGTAGAGCGTTTTTGTTCCAAATTTGTAATGGATTGAAAGAATTATTTTAATTCACAAAACAATATTTTTTGTGTGTATTTGCACATGTAAATACAGCATGAGCCTCTCTCACAACATCCATTTTTTGCTTGCTAAAATCCATAGTTGGTAGTCAAGCGGGTCAAACAAGGCAGTGAAAAAATAATATCAGGCTTGGTGAATCTCAGTCCTTGACGATTTCTATCATTGATGAAAGTCGAGGCGACCTCCCGAGAAGGTTAACTAAAACAGTGATTGCAGTGGCAGAGCATGGCCATGGAGCTGGAGCTCAGGCGCCGCTCGGTTTCTCCCTTTGCCGAGCATCCGCTGTGCGGATAAGAACTACAGAAAGAACAACACGTAATCACACATGCAAAAAGCAAGACTTATTGGTGCACACGTTCTTTCTTTTCTACACCACATCTTCTAGTCTATCTCCTCACCACCCACGTGTCCTTTATCTTTCCCCATTCGATCCCATGACACCAAACGAAATCCACACACAGCTACACTTTCGGCAGAAGGAAGAATTGAGCGGAGCGCATCAATAGAAGCAGTAGAAAATGATCTAAATTCACTGGAATTAAAGCGAGACTGGGGTTTCTCCTTTGATAAATCGTACTCGTCGAGCTCCTCAAACTAAACGACGCGCAGATGTAGAGTTGAACGGCTGGAGGAGTTCAGCCTAGGAAGATTCTACAACCGCAACATGCGTGTTCCTGGTGCGAACACTAACGCCATGTGGGCTACTGTCTAGCCGGGCCTCGCGCGGCTGTGACTAAGATGGAGTTAGCGTCGCGTGGGGATTCAGTGGCTTGGCATTGCTCTTGGCCACGGCGAGGCTGCATGCGGGATGATGAGGCCCGGCCCGATGGGGAAGGGAGCTCGACGACACCGAGGTCGGCCGGAATTGGGGAGTTGTAGGGGCGGCGGTGGAGATTAACTAAGGCGACGCACCAGTGACGGATCCAGCCAAAGCATCTGGTCGGTGAACTTCGTGCGGTGGCGCGGTCGACCTGCAGGAGCATGGGGGCAGACCTGCACGGGATCTGCTGCGCGGTGGGGCGATGTTGTGGTGGGGATTCGCAGCGGTGCCAGCACAGTTAGTCCACGGAGGGTGGTTGGCCGGGCCTCGGTCGTCAGGAGGATTTCGGAAGCGGTGTGTATTGGCAGGGATGTTGGTGCATCCGAGAAGAAGGAGAGGAGGCGGCGGGAGGCAGGCCGGAGAGGAGGTGCTGGGGATGGGGGGTGGC
>NC_057803.1:388570087-388596995 GCF_018294505.1 Triticum aestivum | reverse complement strand
TTTCTCTTTCAGAGCCAAGGCCAGACCCAGCAAGAAGGGTCATGTAGATAAACCGTCTGACAAACATGTGATTGTTGAACCGGAGACAATTCCAGAATCGGAGGGAGCAAATGTTGACGCCACACTTGATGATCTGCCACCCCCAAATCATGACTTTACTGAACAAGTAGAAGTTGATACAACAGTTCAGGCTGATAAACGGGCAAGTCCAGTCCCAACTGAGGGTAAGCCGTCAAGCCCAGCTAAGGCTGCTGATGAATCGTCAACTCCGGTAAAGGCCAATGGTGAGTGGGAAGATGTTGTTATAATCACTGGTATTGGCCACACCACCCCTGGAAATCCTATTGCATTATCAAAGCATAGTGCCAAAGAGGAAATTTCTGCTATGGATAAAGGCAAATGGAGCACAGACTTGTCAAGCTACGCCCACCTCAACGCCCAAGAACTTCACTCTGGCTTTTTAAACCGTCTGCACACAAACCGTGACTACGAAGCCGGTCTAGTGAATCTGATGAATGAGCGTTATGAGGTAACTATATAACCTTTTCTCTCTTATGGCCAATTTCAAGTACCAACTCTAGTAGCCCCCAAGGGCCAATTTATGATGCCAATCTAAATCGGGACTTTGCAACATCCAATTCTGCAAGCTTATCTTCCAAGGGTCGATTGATCCTTTTTAAAAATGAACTGGTACTTTAGTATTGTAATCCTGTAACTTTCGCCTGTGTAGTCCCCAAGGGCCGGTTTATCTTTCCAAGGTGAACTGGGACTTTAACCACTCTTACTTTGAACAGACGTACATTAAACCCAACAAGCAGAGACCTCCAAGGCCAAAGAAGAATTTATCAGCACTTTAACAGCCATGGAGAAGCTGAAGGAAACTTTGAAGAAGGAACAGGCAGACATGGGCATAGAAAAATCTACTTTACAAAAGAGAGTCGAAGATGCAGAGGCAACCCTTAAACCGATGGTCGAAGAGCTGGCCGGTTTAAAGCTTTTCAATAAACATTATCTCATCGGTTGCCGGTTTACTGATGCTTGCAATGACACAGGAACCCGCATTACCCACCTGGGCTCTGATATGCTGATGAAGCTGAAAGTTGCCTATACACTGATAGAGCAGTTATATTCTGGAGCTCAATGGGCCATCTGCACTACTGCGCATAACAAACCGCCTCCAACTTTGATAAAGGAGACCATTGAGAAAATGCCAATGCTGGCTGCCCATCTGGATGAGTTAAAGAGATCAGGTGCAAGGGCCGGTGCGCTGACTGCACTAATGCGGGTGAAGGCATGCATACCGGATCTTGACTCGTTGGATATTGGCAGAGGCTGTCCTAGCATAAAAGAGGACGGCTCCGAGTTTAACAATGATGATCTTCGGAGGCTGACGAAAGAAATGCGCCCTATAGCGAGCAAATTGGCCGCAGAGACAGATCTCTCTCACTACCAGCCAGTTTATGATGCTGATCACAAAAGACTTCCTGTGCCGACACATGATGTAGAAGATCTTGCGCCGCCAATCTGTAAGCATACCTATGCCCCTGATGTTGACCCCTCAAACCTTATAAGTGATGAAGCTATGTTTCAAGCCTTGACTGGAATCGATTGGACAACCATTGACTTCCAGCCACTGGGTAGAGAGGAGGAAGACGCACCGGCGCAAGACGATCCACAGCCTTCAACTCAGCCCGGTGATGAGTCATGAACAGGAGGCCGGTTTATCCTTCTGTGTACTGCCCCACTATGTCGAAAATAATTATTCTTTCGGGCTATTAAAGCGCCTTGTAATAGGCTAGTTCAAACACTTGTCTGTTATGCCATCGAGCATAATTATTTTTCTTGATACTGATAAGTCGCCATGCTTTTGGGATCTATTATATGCATAATCCGCAGTGGCTGTATTTTACCTTGTTCCTGCATACAAGAAATTGGAAGTGTCCTGGCGGTTTACCACTGGACGGGTCATGATGCCCAAATATATAGCCTGGGTGTAGAGCCAAGGCTGTATTTAAAAACAACCGAATATAAAATAGATGATACATGTTACATTGAATCACCTCGTTGGTTGACCAACTATTGTTATAATAGGGGTGATAACACCTAATCTGGAGTATTGATGACTCCTTCCATGTTTTGTCGGTTTACGGTAAAACCATATCGGGTTATGATAAACACTGGTTCATCCATATAATACTGGTGACTTTGTAGTCAAAGCCAGACCGGATAAATGAGTGCCAGATTATAACTGATCATGTGCTAACAACTTAACGTTGACAGCCACACCGGATTTTAATAAACACCGGTTTATCAGAAGATATTTATGAATCTTATCAAAGGAGAAAAAACTTTGCAAATAAAAACATAAGATAAATATGCAAGGCTTTTCATGGGCTGCCAGGCCCTAAATCGAGGCTTTTCATGGGCTGCCAGGCCACTGAGCTAAACCATTTTTCAAAGCCTTTTAAGATGGACCTCAATCTTTAACCAATCATCGTTTTAACTTTGACAAGTTCAGGGTCTATGAGATTGACTTGTCAAACGTTCGACGGGTCATACCAGGTTTACCTGGATGGAGTGACTTACTTAAAAAGGCAGGATAACCCGGGGTTTTAGGTGAATACACCTGGCTTCCAAGCCTGGCTTGATAGCCTATTGCAAGGGTGCAAACTCTTTGTTCTTTGAGAAGCAAAGAGCCCCCAAGCAACATTTGAGCTGTGCTCAGTGGGTGCCTATGTTTGAGTTGTGCTTTTGCAACAGACTCTCTTTCGTCCCACATAATTTCCTTTTGGCCTTAAGCTTTATCAAGAGGTGTAGTTATGGTTTGAATACAACCAAGCCCCCTAGTGCTTTCCCTTTGGCTTTAAGCCGATCAAGAGGCGTAGCTATGGTTCAAATACGACCAAGCCCCCTAGTGACTTCCTTTTATATGTGTGGCTTTATAAGTCGGACCAGTAGAACTCCGCTTTATAAAAAGAAGCCCCCATGTAAAAACACATGATGTAAAAACAACAGAGACCCCGCTTTAGCTGAGGCTCAAGTAAGAAGGCTCAAGTAAGAAGATCATAATATATACATTGTCATAATTATGTACATAAGAAGAGCATGTGGCTCAAGTATAGTAAGGCTGAAGATGAGCTATATTCCACGGCCGCTGAGTCTCCTCCTCCGATTTACTTGAGTCTTTGTGCTCTCGAACATTGATAAGGTAGTATGATCCATTGTGCAGATTTTTGCTGACCACAAAAGGTCCTTCCCAAGGTGGGGATAACTTGTGCATATCAGTCTGATCCTGGATGAGCCGGAGAACCAGATTGCCTTCTTGAAAAGTTCTGGTTTTAACCCGGCGGCTGTGATAATGTCGCAGATCTTGTTGAGAAATCGCCGAACGTGCCGCTGCAAGATCACGCTCCTCATCTAACAGGTCCTGTGAGTCCTGACGTGCTTTCTCATTATCAACTTTAACATAATCCGCCACACGGGGCGAGTCATGACGTATGTCACTAGGGAGAACCGTCTCTTCTCTGTAAACCATGAAGAAAGGCGTGTAACCCGTAGATCTGTTCGGTGTGGTCTTGACACTCCATAACACAGAAGGTAACTCCTCCACCCAACAACCCGGCATCCGCTTTAAAGGAACCATAAGCCGGGGTTTGATACCTCTCAAAATCTCTTGATTGGCCCTCTCTGCTTGACCATTAGATTGGGGGTGAGCCACCGATGACACGTCAAGCCGGATGTGCTCACGTTGACAAAATTCTTCCATAGCACCCTTGGACAGATTAGTACCATTATCAATTATAATGCTGTGTGGAAAACCAAACCGGAAGATCACCTTTTTGATGAATTGAACCGCCGTGGCTGCATCACACTTACTGACTGGCTCTACCTCTACCCACTGGGTAAACTTATCAACCGCCACCAGCAGGTGAGTCTTCTTGTCCTTGGACCTCTTAAAGGGCCCAACCATATCTAGCCCTCAAGTTGCAAACAGCCAGGAGATTGGAATCATCCTTAATTCTTGAGCCGGTACATGAGTGTGGCGTTCAAACTTCTGACAACCGTCACACCGCTTTACCAAATCCTCAGCATCAGCACGTGCCGTCAACCAATAGAAGCCGTGACGAAAGGCCTTAGCCACCAAGGATCTTGAACCGGCGTGGTGACCACAATCTCCTTCATGGATCTCACGCAAAATATCACAATCTTCTTGAGGAGACACACAACGATGAAACGCCCCTGTTACGCTGCAATGATGCAGCTCCCTATTGACAATGGTCATTGACTTGGATCGCCGGATTATCTGCCGGGCCAAAGTTTCGTCGTCTGGTAACTCTCCCCGGTTCATGTATGCTAGGTATGGGACCGTCCAATCCGGAATAACGTGAAGAGACGCTACCAAATGAGCTTCTGGGTTAGGCACAGCCAAATCCTCCTCCATAGATATTTTGACTGACGGATTATGCAGCACATCTAGAAAGGTATTGGGTGGCACCGGTTTACGTTGAGAGCCTAAGCGACTTAAAGCATATTCCGCTTCATTCTTTCACTGATCTATATGGTCAACCTAATAACCCTTGAAATGACCAGCCACTATATCCACCTCTCGTCTATAAGCCGCCATGAGTGGATCCTTGGAATCCCAAGTGCCAGACACCTGCTGAGCCACTAGGTCCGAGTCACCAAAGCACTTAACCCGGCTTAAATTCATCTCCTTAGCCATCCAAACACCATGGAGCAAGGCCTCATACTCAGCTGCATTGTTAGTGCAAGGGAACATTAAACGGAGAACATAACAAAACTTATCAACTCGTGGGGAAGTTAATATGACTCTAGCCCCCGAGCCCTCCAATTGTCTGGACCCATCAAAATGAATAGTCCAATAAGTGTTGTCTGGCTTTTCCTCTGGTGCCTGCAACTCTATTCAATCATTGATGAAGTCCACAAGTGCTTGGGATTTGATTGCTGTGCGAGGTGTATAGTTTAACCCGTGAGGCCCAAGCTCAATAGCCCATTTGGCAATCCGGCCAGTTGCTTCTCTATTTTGGATGATATCTCCCAAGGGGGCTGAACTGACCACTATGATAGGATGACCCTGAAAATAACACTTGAGCTTCCGGCTTGCCATGAAAACCCCATACACCAGCTTCTGCCAATGTGGGTATCTCTGTTAGGACTCAATAAGCACCTCACTGATATAATAAACAGGTCGTTGAACCGCATACTCTTTTCCAGCCTCCTTGCGCTCCACAACAATAGCCACACTAACAGCCCGGGCATTAGCAGCCACATATAGCAATAAGGGATCTTTATCGACCGGAGCCGCAAGGATAGGTGGCTTGGCTAACTGCTTCTTCAAATCCTCAAACTCTTTATCAGCAGAATGACTCCAGATGAAGTGATCCGTCTTCTTTAGCATCTGATACAAAGGGATAGCCTTCTCCCCAAGGCGACTGATAAACCGGCTTAAGGCTGCAATTCGGCCAGCCAAACACTGAACATCGTTGATACATGCCGGTTTAGCCAGAGATGTGATAGTTGTGATCTTCTCCGGATTAGCTTCAATCCCCCTGTTAGACACCAGAAAACCTAAGAGCTTGCCTGCCGGTACACCAAAGACACATTTGGCCGGATTAAGCATCATCTTATAAACCCGGAGGTTATCAAAAGTTTCCTTCAAGTAATCTATCAATGTTTCCTCTTTTCTTGATTTCACCACAATATCATCCACATGAGCATGAACATTACGCCCAATCTGTTTATGAAGACAATTCTGGACACAGTGCTGATAAGTCGCCTGGGTACTCTTGAGCCCAAAAGGAATATAAACATAGCAGAAGGCTCCAAAGGGAGTTATGAAAGTTGTCTTCTCTTGGTCCTTAACTGCCATTTTGATCTGATGATAACCAGAATAAGCATCCAGAAAACACAAATGGTCACAACCTACTGTAGCATCAATAATTTGATCGATACGAGGGAGAGCAAAGGGATCAGCTAGACAGGCCTTGTTCAAGTCTGTGAAATCCACACACATGCGCCAAGTGTCGTTTTTCTTAAGTACCAGCACTGGATTAGCTAGCCACTCAGGGTGAAAGACCTCCACAATAAACCCTGCTGCCAAAAGCTGGGTTACCTCCTCACCAATAGCCTTACGCCTCTCCTTGTTGAAGCGGCGGAGAAACTGCCTGACCGGTTTAAACTTAGGATCTATGTTAAGAGTGTGCTCAGCGAGTTCCCTCGGTACACCTCGCAGGTCAGAAGGCTTCCATGAAAAGATGTCCCGGTTCTCACGAATGAACCCGATGAGCGCGCTTTCCTATTTTGGATCCAGGTTAGCGCTGATGCTGAACTGCTCGGATGAATCACCATGAACAAAGTCAACCAGCTTAGTCTCCTCAACCAATTTAAATTTCAGCGGCGGATCATGCTCTGTAGTTGGCTTTTTCAAAGAAGTCATGTCTGTCGGATCAACATTATCCTTATAAAACTTCAGCTCCTCTGTAGCACAAACCGACTCCGCATAAGCCACATCACCCTCTTCACATTCCAAAGCAATCTTCCTACTCCCATGCACTGTGATGGTCCCCTTATGACCCGGCATCTTAAGCTGCAGATAAACATAACAAGGCCTTGCCATGAACTTAGCATAAGCCAGCCGGCCGAACAATGCATGGTATGGACTCTTGATTTTCACCACTTCAAAAGTCAACACCTCTAATCTTGAATCATGATCGTCTCCAAAAGCAACCTCTACAGCTATCTTGCCAACTGGGTATGCCAATTTACCAGGCACCACACCATGAAAGATGGTGTTCGACGGTTTAACATTCTTATCTGTCAATCCCATGCGACGGAGGGTTTCATAGTAAAGGATATTGATATTGCTTCCTCCATCCATAAGCACCTTGGTGAACTTATACCCGCCCCAACCTGAGGTGCCACCACCAAGGCCAGATGACCCGCATTATCAACCCTGGGTGGATGATCCTATCGACTCCACAAAATGGGTTGTTCAGACCAGCGCGGATAATGAGGTACAACCGGTTCAACGGAGTTCACGGACCTTTTATGAAGCTTCTAATCGCACTTACATAAGCTTGTGCTGAAGACGTGGTACTGCCCACTATTCAACTGCTTCGGATTGCTCTGATAACCCGGTTGCTGCTGCTGTTGATTCCCCTGATGGTTATAACCTCCCTGGTTGCCCTGACTGCTTTGATTGCCATGTCCGGTTTGGTTGCCTTGGAATCCTGAACCGGAACTGCCACCACCATAACCCGGCCCATGGAAACCGCCTCCTGAACCGATGGGCGGTGCATGGTCGTATTCAAAGAGATTTGAATTTTTGAACTCCCGCATAATGAAGCAATCCTTCCAAAGATGTGTAGCTGGCCTTTCCTTCGACTCGTGCTTTGGGCAAGGTTGATTTAACAGGCGCTCAAGATTGGGACCTGACCCTCCACCCCGATGGGGCGGTTTACCCTTGCGCCGCTGACCGTTATCCTGGGTGTAGGTGTTAGCCACAAAGTCCAAGCTATTATCCGCCTTGCGTTTACCGTTGTTCCCATGACCTGACGGGTTATGCTGCTGTCCTTTGGTGTTGCCGCTCTTCTTTCCCTTCCCTGTCTTGTCATCGTCAGACTCGGTGTCCTTGGTACTATCAGAGTCGGCATACTTCACCAGAGCCGCTATAAGTGTTCCCATGTCATTGCAATGGCGTTTGAGCCATCCCAACTTCAGCTTCAAAGGTGCAAACCGGCAATTGCCTTCCAATGTTAAAATTGTTGTGTAGGTGTTGATGTGGTCTGATGAATGCAAAATCTCCGAAACCCGGCGCACCCAGCGGGTTGTTGATTCTCCTTCCTCCTAGACACAGGCAGCTAAATCCACGATTGACATGGGTTGCTTGCATGTATCCTTGAAATTCTAAATGAACTGGGCCCTTAACTTGGCCCACGACCCAATGGAGTTGGCCGGCAGGTTTTTCAACCATGTGCGAGATGTTCCCTCCAACATCATGGTAAAGTATTTGGCACACGCCGCCTCGTCCACATCTAGCATCTCCATTGCCATCTCATAGCTTTCCACCCATGATTCAGGGGATAAATCGGCAGTGTAATTCGGCACCTTGTGCGGGCCTTTGAAATCCTTGGGTAGCCGTACATTGCGCAGTGCTGGGACGAGACATGGTACCCCAAAAGAACTGGAGGTAACCCCTAGTTCCACCGATGTTGTTGGACGAACCGGAGTGAGTTGGCAGGCCTCATGTTGCGCCGCTAACTCGGCCTCTTGCCATGCCCTAGCGTGATCCACTACATCCTGAGCATTGCCACCGCCAGCCGCCGGGTTATGGCCGCGGGGCGGATTACGATTCCGTGCACTGCTTGATACAGCCGGTTCATCAATATGCCTGATGTAGCTTCGGCTCGGGCGGGGAGTAGAATGAATCCTTTCGCGGCTATATGAATAAGCCTACTACTGAGTCAAGGCCGTCTGAAGGAGCTCCCTAGCCCGTCGTGTTTCAACTCCTACTGGGGATTCGCCATCAATTGGGAGAGCTGCCAACCATGAAGCGGCGGCAACGATGTTATCCAACAGGTTAGAATAATGACACGTGGGTGTTGAGACGCGTCGTGATGGGACATCGTTCCGACGAGGCTAGTGGCGCGGATCCATCGTGCGCGGCTGAACCGGTGCCCCAGTCACAGGTGCCTCCGCCCGGTTTACCACTGGCTGGTTGCTGGTGCCTACTCCTGGTGTGTTAAAGAGGTTTCTTCCTTCGTAACCCAGTGGCAGGTGAGATCGGTACCTTCTCCTCATGACATCATCTGACGCACTCTGGTCCAGCATAAGCCGATAGGCCTGTGCCTCTAACCCGGCCCGCTCAGCGGCCATCCTGGTGATCTCCGCTGCCAGATCCACCTTAGCCTAAGATATCTGATCTTTCACCTTTGCAATCTCCATGTTGTGCTAGTCCTGGTTTGCCGCGTCAATCTCCGCTGCCAGCAACGTTGCCAAAGCGTCGAACAAATCGGACAAAACCTGAGCCGGAGGTGGTGTAGAGCCCCCTACTCCTGCTGGTGTTGCTACTGCTGAATCGGAAATAATTGTTGCGGCGTGATGTCTACTACACAACCTTCTTCTTGTAGACGTTGTTGGGCCTCCAAGTGCAGAGGTTTGTAGGACAGTAGCAAATTTCCCTCAAGAGGATGACCTAAGGTTTATCAATCCGTAGGAGGCGTAGGATGAAGATGGTCTCTCTCAAGCAACCCTGCAACCAAATAACAAAGAGTCCCTTGTGTCCCCAACACACCCAATACAATGGTAAATTGTATAGGTGCAATAGTTCGGCGAAGAGATGGTGATACAAGTAATATATGGATAGTAGAAAAAGGTTTTTGTAATCTGAAAATATAAAAACAGCAAGGTAACTAATGGTAAAAGTGAGCGTAAACGGTATTGCAATGCGTTGAAACAAGGCCTAGGGTTCATACTTTGAAAGTGCGTTATATCGACTAGAGGGGGGGTGAATAGGCGATTTTTATGAAAGTCTTCAGAACATGGGAGTTTTGAAGACAAACGATAAAAATAGACCTATTACCTTGCAGCGGAAGGTAGACTACACTAGGCAAACCATAGTCAAGTATTCAATAAAGTGAAAGCACAAAGACTAATAGCAGCTAGGTAGTAAGGATCAGATAGGAAGATATTGTGAAGCCAAACAGAACACGCAGTCACTCAGTGAAGACAAATGATAGAGCAAACATACAATGACTTCACAAGGAGTAACAGTAAGTAACGTGAAGTGAAGATGAAACCAGTGACTCATTGAAGACAATGATATGTTGAACCAGTTCCAGTTGCTGTGACAACTGTACGTCTGGTTGGAGCGGCTAGGTATTTAAACCTTAGGACACACAGTCCCGGACACCCAGTCTTGAACACGCAGCTCAGAACACCCAGTCATCACCGTATTCTCCTTGAGCTAAGGTCACATAGACCTTGCCCAATCATTCTGGTAAGTCTTCAAGGTAGACTCCCAAACCTTCACAGACTTCGTTCACTGGCAATCCGCAATGTCTCTTGGAAGCTCAGAACGCAACGACTAACCGGCTGGAGGATGCATAGTCCTCAAGTGTAATAAGTCTTCAGATCACACACACAAGAAGACTTAAGTGATGCCCAATTCTCTCTAGCTCTGGTGGTTAGGTATTTATCCTCGCAAGGAATTCTCTCTCAAAGGCTTCGAGGTGGGTTGCTCTCAAACGACAAAAGCCGTGCTTTCAATCTGAGCAGCCAACCGTTTATGGTTGTAGGGGGTGGGCTATTTATAGCCACTTGGCAACCCGAACTGATTTGTCCGAAATGACCCTGGGTCACTAAGGAACTGACACGTGTTCCAGTGGTCAGATTTCAAACTCACACAACAACTTTACTTGGGCTACAAGCAAAGGTGACTTGTCCGACTCTGGACAAGATTTGCTCTCATTGTCTTCACTCGAAGACATAGGTTTTTGGTTTAGGCATCACTTCAGTCATTCTGACTGGTTCTCTTGGACCCCACTTAACAGTATGGTGGTTCCTATGACTCAACACAAAAGAAAAAGAACTACGAAAGATCTAAGTCTTCGAGCTCCATAGGCTTCATATCGTGTCTTCTCTTGTCATAGTCTTCAATGTGAATATCTTCATATACCACCTTTGACTTCAATGTCTTCATACATTTTTAGGGGTCATCTCTGGTAGTAAAACCGAATCATGAGGGACTTCTACCTGTGTTATCCTGCAATTCTCACAAACACATTAGTCCCTCAACTAGGTTTGTCGTCAATACTCCAAAGCCAACTAGGGGTGGCACTAGATGCACTTACAATCTCCCCCTTTTTGGTGATTGATGACAAACTAGTTGAAGTTTTCGACGGGGAATGTAATCTGTGAAACTGTAAAGGATAAGGAATTGTCTTCATAAGTTGCAAGGGCTCCCCCTGACGATGTGCATATAAGTTAATTTGCTTTTGGAATGCAAATGCACATGGCAGGTGGTACTTGTGGAGATCCACTTCAACTTATGATGAAAATCCACTATGCTTGTAAAAGTATATGAAGATAATGCCATGCATAATGGAAAATGGACGTCTGCAGAATGAGCTAAGTGCGGAATTTATCATCGCACATGCGGAATTTATCTTCGCAAAACAAGGTGGCAAATAAGTAGCAGACGACCATCTAGTTTAAGTGTTACAACTCATAAGAACCAAATGTAGCAAAAAAACGAGAGTTGTAAGCACGAAGCAAAATATAAGGCACCCGCCCATATGAACCCGCTTGAAGACTATCAATCTCATATGCTTCTCACCCTTTTGTCAGTAATGACCAAAAAGGTTTGAAGACATAGAGCCTCTACTCGTTCCCATGAGGAGTAGGTGAAGTAGCAGGGTTGTTGGTGTTGTTTGGCGGTGCAGAAGAGCTTGGAGGTGCTGAAGGAGGTGGTGGTGAAGTAGTATCGTCTTCTTCCTCAATAATTCTGGCAGTGACTGTGGCAGCAGAGGAAGAGAACTCAGAGTCTTCAAGGGATGGAGTTCCTAGCAGCACAGCCCTTCGAGGAGGTGTGGAGTCAAACTTGAATCTCTCAGTGAAGCCATCCTCTTGAAGATCAGCTTCAGAAAGCATCATCGTTAGCCCCTTCCATGTGCGGCGACAGGTTTCATGGGAAATGAAAGCATTCTTGGTGACACGATTTCGAGTGCGGTTAACATCCACCAAGAGGCTTTTCATCTGACGCTTCAGCCAGTCATGATGCCTATCTTGTTTCTGATGTAGAGCCACAAGAAGCTCTCGGTCGTTGAGAACACGAGTGCGCTTCTTGGGTCTTGGAGCAGTGGCACTGTCAGTGGTTTCAGTGGAAGCAGGGTGTGGTGCACGTGTAGTGCCAGCCAAAGGATACACCCGAGAAACTGCTTCAACACCTTCAACGTTCTGTGTAAAACTCTGATGTTCTGCATTCTGAAGACTTAGAGGTTGCTTGGCAGGCTCATAATAGATGGCTTCAGTAGACATGTCCACGTCAGGCAAGAAGATCCGATGGTTGCAGGCTGAGGGCTGATAAGAGATGGCAGAGTGTAGCTTGATCAGCTGCATGACCCAAGGGGCATAGAACTTCAAACCAAACCGATCAATGCCTTATGCAGCAAGTTGGCGTATGAAGAAGTCCTGTGCATTGAAGCATTTGCCATGAACTATATAGAAGACCAAAGTCTTCATTGCACCCTGAAGCATGGCATTTGGAGAGTGCCCTTTGATAGGCCAGAGAGTTCACCTGATGATGTGATAGATGGTTCTGGGCAGGTACTCAAGGTCTTCAACGAAGAACTCTGTGGGATACGTAGCATCTTGGGGCAATGGCTTCATCATGCTGAGCATTTGACTCATAGTAGGTTCTAGCCGCTGAAAGATGCTCTCAATACCTTCAGCATGCAGCTGACAGCCTTGCTCGAAGAGATCGCCAGGAGTGGGCAAGCCAGTGAGCTCAATGATGTCAAATGCATTGGCTTCGTGATGAACGTTGCCAGTCATCCACTCCAGGACCCAAGTCTTCGGATCTCTGCTGTATCCTTTGATGTGAAATGTGGCATAGAATTGTAGCAGCAGCTCTTCATTCCAATGCTCTTCAGCAGTAACAAATTGCAGCAGACCCACTTGCTTGAAGCAATCCAACGCTTCTTCTAGACAGGGCAGACCAGCTATAGCTTCAACGTCAAGGCGCTTGTGTGGGAAGATGCGACCTTGGTTGTAAAGAATGCAAGAGTAATAGCTTTGCTGAGGATAGCTCCAGAACCGATCAGATGATATCCATTCCCTTGAGTAGGGGTTCCTGGAGCTATTGAAGAACATGTTGTCTGCCCTGAAGCCATTGATGTTGAAGGAGCCAGGTGCTGATGCAGGACCTGGAAACCTTGGCAGTCTTGGGATTGGCTTCTGGACCTGAGGCCTGTGCTCAACATGATAGTTGAATTGGGGACCGGCAGCAGACTCAGGAACAGAAGTGGCGGGATCAGTGGCTTCCCTGTCTTCTGAAGCTTTTGCTGGGGAGGGCTCCACATTAGCTTCATTGTTGGTTGTGGAAGCCTCAAGATATTCATCCTCCACTTGACTAGCTGGAGGGTCAGTCACGGGCACGTTCTCCTGGAGAACTGCTTCTTGGTGGAGCAGGGGAGTGGGATCTTGTGGTACTTCTTCTTCTGCGGCTGATGCAGCCGGAATGTCTTCAGCATAGACTTCAGGCCTTGGACCTTTGCGAAGCCTGCGGAACGCAGATGACGCCTGTGGAGTTGGAGTGGGCTGGGCCTCATAGTCTTCTTCCTCTTGTGGGTGATCCGCCCATGAAGCATCCTGTGCAATTGGCGTCAGTGGACGACCAATGCTGATGAGTATGCTGTTTTCTAACTGAGGAAGGACTGCATCATCTTCTACATTGTCATGATGACCAATGTCTTCAGCAGCCATGGGATCAGCTGCTGGAATGTCTTCAGCTTCACGAGCCTCTGTGGAAGCAGACTCATGAACTGTCAGTTGACGTTCTGCGTCGGGTTGAACCATAGAAATGGGTTCAACTATCAAGGGCTCTGTGGGAGCAGCCCGAGCTTTCTTGGTTTTTCGCTTTTTCTTGGTGGGGGCAGTAGGAGAGTCTTCAGAGTGTTTCCTCTTCCTGGCTTCAGCCTCAGCAGTTCTTGTCTTCTTGAGCTCTGAAGCTGTTGACCGGCTCTTTGGCTTCGAGCCAGTCATTCTTGTTGGGAAGACAATCGGAACTGCTTCTTGCCTTGGTGCGTCAGATTCAGCCGTAGCAGGCTTCTTCTTCTTCTTTGCGGCCATCCTGGGGTCGATGCCAGGACGCCCAGTGCCCTGCGCTTCTTAGCCTCATTATAGGCTTGCACACATCTGTCAGCCAGAGTCTTCATGCGCTCACGCGAACCCTGAGCTTCTGCACGCTTCTTCACAAAGGCTTCCTTGAGCTCGTGCATCATTGTCTTGAAGTTCTTCACTTCTTGCATGCTGAGCTTGGCCATATGCTTCTTGAACTGAGCCTTTTCATAGTCAATCTTCTGCTTCAGCTCAACAATGCGCTGGGCAATAGCAAGTTCTGAAGCAATGGTGCCTTGGAAGGCGACACTGAGGCCAATGGGTAGCTGCAGATCTTCAAAGCTGATGTTTGGTGTGTGAAACCACTCGTCAATGAAGTTGTGGATGATGGTGACATCAAAGAGAGGCAGATCATTGAAGATTTCTGCTTCTTCTTTGCTCTTGATGAGTTGCTCAAGAGCGTCATCTGCAAGATCTTCATCACTTGACAGATCAATGTCGTCATTGCGCAGAATGGCAGCAGCTGTTAGCTCTTTGCCAGTGTGAAACAGAGGCATCTTGGCCTTCTAGGGCCTTGAGACGCGTGATAAGTCTTCAGACTGCACACTGTCTTCAGGAGGTGCAGTTGCCAATGGCTTCGCCCTTGAGATTTTTGGTGAAGGGGCTGGCTTTGAAGCTTTTGGCTTCTTCAACTGCTTTGGCTTCGGCACTGCAGGCGCGTCATCAGACTCAGTGTCAGCTGCAGGCTCATTCACTGCAGACCCTTGAACCAAGATGTAGGTGATGAGGCCTTCAAGGTTGGCGAAAGGGCCGATGACATTGGGTTCTGCATGTCGTGTGCCATCTGCCCTTGGAAATGAGGGACCAAGGTTGAAATCTAACCCAAAAGTCTTCTTATTCTGCTTCGCTGAGTTCTGAGCAAACTGGAAGTTGCGCTTGAACAGATTGTCATCACAACACCATAGCAATGACGACAAGTGTGCATCAGCAGGCTGTGGTCCATGGACCATGCATGGATAGAAGCCTTGAGCAATGGCTTCATCTCTGGACCTGGGTAGAAGATTCTTGAATAGGATGTCTCCCCATGGTCTCTTGATGGCGCTTTTCTCAGCATACTCCTGGGTCACAAATCTGTATTTGAACCATTGTTCTGCCCAATATCTTCGAATCCATTGGATTCGGGTCTTGCGCTGACTGTAATCCTCTTCAGGATCTGTCTTGTACATTTCTGAGAGTTCATCTGGCAGATCTCTGGAGGTCTCACCACGACGCTTTCTGCCACCCTTCCTTGCTGCTTTCTCTGAAGCCATAAACTTTAACTTGAAAGGCTTCAAGACGTTCAAAGGCTTCAAAGGTTTTCGTTTGCTGGACCAACAGGAACTGGCTTCGGGAGAATTTATGTGATGCTGTAAGAATTCTGCAAATGAATGCAGACTATGAGAACCAAAGGATTCTCCCACGGACATGTACCTGTGACAGCATTAAGGTGCAAGGGAAGGGGAAGAGGTCATATGCATTCTCAGAAGATTTTGAAGATAAATCAGTTTAGAAGACATTGACCTCATCGTGTGAAGACATTCACTCATAGATAAGAAGTTGGTTCCAGATTTGTACGAATCCACAGATCAGTACAAGTGAGGAATCTAAGTACTTTGTGAAGCACAAGTGAATATACTAGGCATGTTTATGAGATGCAGTATGAGAGAGATCTAGCTTGTGTGAACAGAAACTGCTTGTGGTAGAAAGTGACAGATCAATAGGATCAACGGTGCTGTAAAAAAGGGAGTTTTATTTACCACACTGAGAACTGCTAGACGAAGTGGGAGATGAGGCAGAGCAGTTCGATCCTCCGTGCCCTAACTTGGCGACGGAGGACACCTACGGAGACGGCGGAGAGGACGATGTCCGCGGTCGGCGTGAAGACGGCGTCGGAGAGGTTGCGGCAGCGAAGCGCTTCGTCGCCGGCGTCGTCGAGAGCTAGCGGTGGCGCTAGGGTTCGTGCGAGGGTGAAAGAAGATATAACAACTGCTGTGAGTGTGTATTTATAGGCCCATGGGCGGCACTATGCTATTACACAGGTGCCCCTGGTGATTCGCATTTGGGGAACACGTGGCCATTATGCGGAATTTTGGGGTTTGTTCCACGTCCCACGCACACCTGGATTGTTGGGTGGTCGTTCCTACTTCTCCGGAATTCATGAGGAGGAATGAGCATTGAAAACGGACTTAATGGTTATCTCTGTATCTTCTGCTGACAAGGACGCAGAAAAGACATTCGACAGTTTCGATAGAATGCATATGACTTGGAGAGATAGAGTTTGAGATAGAAAGCATAGAGAGGTTAGGGTCCGATCACATTCACTTAGTTCAAAAGATTCAACATGAAGACATAGCTATAAGTGAATGCTGTAGAGGACAGAATACTAGCATATATATATATATATATATATATATATATATATATATATATATATATATATAATCAACATAGTGAAGATAATCATGAAAATATGTTGAGATCGAAGCCAAACCAAATGTGAAGACATTGCAAGGTAACGCCATGAGTGAAACACTTCAAAATAGAACATTTGGTGGTGGCGTTACCCACCGTATAGGAAGTATTAGACCCAGACACGGCGCACAATTATCGTGGCGCTCCGAAGTCAAATTCCACATTAATGTATTCACACTTAGAATGTATGTCTTCATTGATTGAAGATATACTTCACTTCGTGTGTTGCACATCTAAGTCATCAATATGCATAAGGGTTAGGATGTGTGCCTGATCACAGGACATTTGAGGATTCCAGGATATTTAGCTCACACCGTAACTTGCAAAACCTCTTCTCATCCAAGGGCTTGGTGAAGATATCTGCCAATTGGTCTTCAGTGTTGACGTGTATGATATCAATGTCTTCCTTCACAACATGATCTCTGAGAAAGTGATGACGAATTTCAATGTGCTTTGTCTTCGAGTGCTGAACTGGGTTGTTAGCAATCTTGATGGCGCTTTCGTTGTCGCAGTAAAGTGGCACTTGCTTCAGATGAATGCCATAGTCCTTGAGTGTTTGCTTCATCCACAGAAGCTGAGCGCAGCAAGATCCAGCAGCAATGTATTCAGATTTAGCAGTGGAGAGAGATACACAGTTCTGCTTCTTTGAAGACCAACATACAAGTGATCGTCCCAGAAAGTGACTTGTGCCTGATGTAGACTTGCGATCAACTTTGTCACCAGCATAATCAGCATCCAAGAATCCAACCAGATCAAACTCTGAGCCCTTTGGATACCATAATCCTAGAGTTGGGGTGTGAGCCAAATATCGAAGAATTCGCTTCACAGCTAAGTGATGCGACTCCTTTGGTGCCGCTTGAAATCGAGCACACATGCAAACACTAAGCATAATATCTGGCCTAGATGCACATAGATAAAGTAAAGAACCAATCATGGAGCGGTATACCTTTTGATCGAACTCTTTACCATTGTCGTCAGGACCCAGATGATGTTTGGCTGGCATTGGTGTTGTGAAGCCTTTGCAGTCTTGCATACCGAACTTCTTCAGGCAATCTTTGAGATACTTCTCTTGAGATATGAAGATGCCATTGCGTTGTTGTCGTATTTGAAGACCAAGGAAGAACTTCAGCTCCCCCATCATGGACATCTGATATTGCTCTTGCATCATATATCCAAACTCTTCACTGTACTTCTGATTGGTGCAGCCGAAAATAATGTCATCCACATATATTTGGCACACAAACAATTCACCATCATATGTCTTCGTGAAAAGAGTGGGATCTAGGGAACCAGGTATGAAGCCTTCAGGAAGTATTTGAGTGTGTCATACCAGGCCCGAGGGGCTTGTTTGAGGCCATACAGTGCCTTGTTGAGCTTGTATACCATGTCAGGATGTTTTGGATTTTCAAAGCCAGGTGGTTGTGCAACATACACTTCTTCTTCAATCTTGCCATTGAGAAAGGCACTCTTCACATCCATTTGATATAGAAGTATGTTATGATGATTTGCATAGGCCAGCAGTATGCGTATGGCTTCAAGTCTAGCCACAGGAGCAAATGTTTCATCGAAGTCAATGCCTTCCACTTGAGTATATCCTTGAGCAACGAGACGAGCTTTGTTTCTGACAACTTGACCATGCTCATCTTGCTTGTTGTGATATATCCATTTGGTGCCTATTATATTGTGCTTCCGTGGATCAGGACGCTTAACCAGTTCCCATACATTATTCAGCTCAAACTGTTGAAGCTCTTCTTGCATAGCTTGAATCCATTCAGGTTCCATGAAGGCTTCTTCAACTTTCTTGGGTTCTGCTATTGAGACGAATGCGAAGTGCCCACAGAAATTTGCTAGCTGAGTTGCCCTTGAACGAGTGAGTGGACCAGGTGCATTGATGCTATCAATTATTCTTTCAATCTACACTTCATTGGCAACGCAAGGATGTACAGGACGAAGACTTTGCTCTTGCTGTTCATTGTCGTTGTTGGAAGGAATATCTTCAGGCTGAGCATTGTCTTCATGTTGATCAGGTGCTGAAATGATAAGTTGTTCTTCAGGATGAGCTTCAGAAGGTATAATTTCTCCAGTTCACATTAGCTTGATTGATTCACTGGATGGAACGTCATCTAGCACATTTGGCAGTTGCTCTCTTTGTGAACCGTTGGTCTCATCGAACCGCACATCCACTGTTTCAACCACTTTGTAATGAAAGAGATTGAAGACTCTGTAGGAGTGTTAATCCTTTCCATATCCAAGCATAAAACCCTCATGTGCTTTTGGTGCGAACTTTGAGGTGTGATGTGGGTCCTTGATCCAGCACCTTGCGCCAAATACTCTGAAGTAACTGACATTTGGCTTCTTGCCAGTAAGGAGCTCATAAGATGTCTTGTTCAGTAGCTTGTGAAGATAAACACCATTGATTGTATGGCATGTAGTATCAATGGCTTCGGGCCAGAATTTTCTTGGGGTCTTGTATTCATCTAGCATCATTCTAGCCATTTCAATTAGTGTTCTGTTCTTGCGTTCGACGATGCCATTCTGCTGTGGCGTGTATGGGGCTGAGAATTCATGTGTGATGCCCAAGGTATCAAGATATGTATCAAGGCCAGTGTTCTTGAATTCAGTGCCATTGTCACTTCTGATGTGCCTTATCTTGGCACCAAAATTGTTCATAGCTCGATTGGCGAAGCGTCTGAAGACATCCTGCACTTCAGTCTTGTAAAGGATTATGTGCACCCAAGTATATCTAGAATAATCATCAACAATAACAAAGCCATAGAGGCAAGCAGTAGTACTTAGAGTTGAGTAATGAGTGGGACCGAAAAGATCCATGTGAAGCAGTTCGAAGGGTTGAGTAGTGGTCATGATTGTCTTCGAGGGATGTTTGGCCCTCGTCATCTTCCCTGCTTCATAGGCACCGCATAAGTGGTCTTTCTTGAACTTGACACCCTCGATGCCTATGACATGCTTCTTCTTCACAAGGGTGTGGAGGTTCCTCATGCCAGCATGTCCAAGCCTCCGATGCCAGAGCCAGCATTCTGAAGCCTTTGCTAGAAGACATAATGCAAGCTGTGGCCCTGCTGAGAAATCTACCACGTACAAATCATCTTTTCGATACCCTTCAAACACTAGAGACTTGTCAGATTCCATTAGTACAAGGCAACGATATTTTCCAAACATTACGATCATGTCCAAATCGCAAAGCATTGAGACAGACATTAAGTTGAAGCCAAGGGATTCAACAAGCATGACTTTATCCATGTGTTGATCCCTTGAGATTGCAACTCTACCTAGACCCAATACCTTACTTTTACCAGTGTCAGCAAATGTGATGTGGCTCTTGTCGGATGGATGTAAGGTTGAGTCCATAAGAAGACTTCTTTTTCCAGTCATGTGATTTGTACACCCACTGTCAATAATCCATTCTGAAGACGCTGGTGTCGTACCCTACAGTGCAGTTAGGGGGATAGGCTTCAGCAAGAGCATTGTGAAGCAAAAACATTTGACGAACCAGTGGGTTATGAAAGCTTAGATCCAAGTTAGGACTAATAGGGAGAGTAGCAAGCGATTCAGGTATGAAGTGCATAGTAAGACCATTTGGGCATTTGATCTTGCGCCCTACAAGATGTTTAAGGTCCCCAGCAATAGCGTCAGACGATTTTGGTTTTCTGCTGGAGACCTTTCCCTGCAAAAGAGAGTTAAGCTTTCTTAGCCACCCACATCTTCAAGGGTGGCTTAGAAGCAATGAGTATAAGTGTAGCATCTGAGAATTTTGGCTTTGAAGCCCTAGCAAACAGTCTTGCAGGCGGACAATAGTACTCATAAGAATAAGCAGAATAGTTCTTGGTCTTATGAACATGGCGGTTTGATGAACCGCTCCCATATTCATATGCCTGAGTATGGTTTCCCTGCAAAACATTTGCGTTAGTGCGACTCAGGTGAGTCTTCTGTCTGTATGAAGCCTTTGGACCGTATGAAGCCTTTGGTCTGAGGTTTGTCTTCTTCACGTGAGGTGTCATGAAGACATTCACAGGAAGATTTTCCAGACACCTTTTCGGAACCCAGATCTTCTTCATAGGTGGTCCATTCCTGCAGTTAGTACCAATGCACTTGGCAAACACTTCACCATTCTGATTCTTAAACAGTATATAGTTTGCATCAAAGGATTCATCAATGATAATGGGGTTAGCACAAGTGAAGCCAGTTAGATTGGATGGATCTGCTGAAGGTTCCTTTGCAGCAACCCACATGGTTTTGGGGTACTGCTCAGGTTTCCAGTAAGAGCCATCTGCATTCATTTTCCTTACAAACCCAACACCCTCTTTCCTCGGGTTTCGGTTCAGAATTTGCTTTTTGAGGACATCACATAGTGTCTGATGCCCTGGAAGACTTTTGTACATCCCTGTTTCAAGCAATGTCTTCAACCTAGAATTCTCATAAGCAATAGTGGTGGTATCCTCAGTAGAGGGGTTAGTTACCACATCAACAGTTGAGCAACAGTAGTAGCAGTAGAACATTCAGCAACAGAAGTAACATTATCACGCTCAATGCATTTAAGACATGGTGGTTCAAATCCTTCCTGAGCGGGACTGATCTGTTTGGCGCGAAGTGACTCGTTTTCCGCTTGAAGATCTTCATGAATCGCTCTCAATTTCTCAAGATCCTGCTTCCTTTGAAGATAATCATAGGAAAGCTTTTCATGAGTTGTTGAGAGAGTTTCATGACGACTTTCAAGTTCCTGATACTTAACCTGAAGATTTTTTATGTCTTCAATTAAGGATTCTGATCGAGTCATTTCAGCACCTAACAGATCATCGCTTCTGTCTAATAGTTTTTGAATATGTTCCATAGCTTTCTATTGTTCAGTTGCAATTTTAGCAAGTGTTTTGTAGCTAGGTTTTGAACCACAATCAGAGTCATCGTCACTAGATGTTTGATAGTGAGTAGTGCGTGTGTTTACCTTGGCACCGCGTGCCATGAAGCAGTAGGTAGAAGCGGAGTAGTCCTTGTCATTCGCATTGGTGTCGGTGATGAAGTCATTGTCTTCAGTGTTGAAGATGGACTTGGCAACGTATGCTGTAGCCAGACTTGCGACGCCTGAGTCGGATTCCTCCTCAGACTCCACCTCCTCCTCCTCAGAAGCAGACTCCTCCTCTGAATCCATTTCCTTGCCAACAAACGCACGTGCCTTGCCAGATGAGCTCTTCTTATGTGATGAAGACTTTGAGGAAGACTTGGAAGGAGACTTTGAGTATTTCTTCTTCTTCTTCTTGTCGTCAGAGTCATATTCCTTGCTCTTCTTCTTCTTTTTGTTCTCATTGTCCCACTATGGACACTCAGAGATGAAGTGGCCAAGTTTCTTGCACTTGTGACATGTTTTATTCTTGTAGTCATGAGCAGGAGCTTCATCATTCCTTGAACTTGATCGGGAAGACTTTCTGAAGCCTTTCTTCTTGGTGAATTTTTGGAACTTCTTGACAAGCATAGCAAGTTCCCTTCCAATGTCTTCAGGATCATCAGAACTGCTGTCAGATTCTTCTTCAGATGAGGAGACAGCTTTTGCCTTCAAGGCACGAGTTCGCCCATAGTTTGGACTGTAGATATCTCTTTTCTTCGAAAGCTGAAACTCATGTGTGTTGAGCCTCTCAAGTATGTCAGACGGATCAAGTGTCTTGAAATCAGGACGTTCTTGAATCATCAGGGCCAGGATGTCAAACGAACTATCAAGTGATCTCAGCAGCGTCTTGACAACTTCGTGTTTGGTAATCTCAGTGGCGCCGAGGGCTTGAAGCTCATTTGTGATGTCAATGAGTCGGTAAAATGTGTGCTGGACATTCTCATTGTCATTTCACTTGAAGCGGTTGAAGAGGTTGCGAAGGACACTGATTCTCTGATCTCTCTGGGTTGAGATGCCTTCATTGACCTTGGAGAGCCAGTCCCAGACCAGCTTGGATGTCTTCAAAGCACTCACACGGCCATACTGTCCTTTGGTCAGATGACCACAGATGATATTCTTGGCAGTAGAGTCCAATTGAACGAATTTCTTGACTTCAGCAGCAGTGACACCTTCTCCAGCCTTAGGAACGCCGTTCTCGACGACATACCATAGGTCGACGTCAATGGCTTCAAGATGCATATGCAACTTATTCTTCCAGTAGGGATATTCAGTTCCATCGAAGACGGGGCACGCAGCAGAGACTTTAATTATCCCTGCAGTCGACATAGCTAAAACTCCAGGTGGTTAAACCGAATCACACAGAACAAGGGAGCACCTTGCTCTGATACCAATTGAAAGTGCGTTATATTGACTAGAGGGGGGTGAATAGGCGATTTTTATGAAAGTCTTCAGAACATGGGAGTTTTGAAGACAAACGATAAAAATAGACCTATTACCATGCAGCGGAAGGTAGACTACACTAGGCAAACCATAGTCAAGTATTCAATAAAGTGAAAGCACAAAGACTAATAGCAGCTAGGTAGTAAGGATCAGATAGGAAGATATTGTGAAGCCAAACAGAACACGCAGTCACTCAGTGAAGACAAATGATAGAGCAAACATACAATGACTTCACAAGGAGTAACAGTAAGTAACATGAAGTGAAGATGAAACCAGTGACTCGTTGAAGACAATGATATGTTGAACCAGTTCCAGTTGCTGTGACAACTGTACCTCTGGTTGGAGCGGCTAGGTATTTAAACCTTAGGATACACAGTCCCGGACACCCAGTCCTGAACACGCAGCTCAGAACACCCAGTCCTCACCGTATTCTCCTTGAGCTAAGGTCACATAGACCTCGCCCAATCACTCTGGTAAGTCTTCAAGGTAGACTCCCAAACCTTCACAGACTTCGTTCACTGGCAATCCACAATGTCTCTTGGAAGCTCAGAACGCGACGCCTAACCGGCTGGAGGATGCACAGTCCTCAAGTGTAATAAGTCTTCAGATCACACAGACAAGAAGACTTAAGTGATGCCCAATTCTCTCTGGCTCTGGTGGTTAGGTCTTTATCCTCGCAAGGAATTCTCTCTCAAAGGCTTCGAGGTGGGTTGCTCTCAAACGACAAAAGTCGTGCTTTCAATCTGAGCAGCCAACCGTTTATGGTTGTAGGGGGTGGGCTATTTATAGCCACTTGGCAACCCGACCTGATTTGTCCGAAATGACCCTGGGTCACTAAGGAACTGACACGTGTTCCAACGGTCAGATTTCAAACTCACACGGAAACTTTACTTTGGCTACAAGCAAAGCTGACTTGTCCGACTCTGGACAAGATTCGCTCTCCTTGTCTTCACTCGAAGACATAGGTTTTTGGTTTAGGCATCACTTCAGTCATTCTGACTGGTTCTCTTGGACCCCACTTAATAGTATGGTGGTTCCTATGACTCAACACAAAAGAAAAAGAACTACGAAAGATCTAAGTCTTCGAGCTCCATAGGCTTCATATCGTGTCTTCTCTTGTCATAGTCTTCAATATGAATATCTTCATATACCACCTTTGACTTCAATGTCTTCATACATTTTTAGGGGTCATCTCTGGTAGTAAAACCGAATCATGAGGGACTTCTACCTGCGTTATCCTGCAATTCTCACAAACACATTAGTCCCTCAACTAGGTTTGTCTTCAATACTCCAAAACCAACTAGGGGTGGCACTAGATGCACTTACATACTTTCGCTAGTGCAAGTTCCCTCAACAATAATAACATAATTGGATCATATAACTATCCCTCAACATGCAACAAAGAGTCACTCCAAAGTCACTAATAGCGGAGAACAAACAAAGATATTATGGTAGGGTATGAAACCACCTGAAAGTTATTCTTTCCAATCAATCCATTGGGCTATTCCTATAAGTGTCACAAACAGCCCTAGAGTTCGTACTAGAATAACACCTTAAGACACAAATCAACCAAAACCCTAATGTCACCTAGATACTCCAATGTCATCTCAAGTATCCGTGGGTATGATTATATGATATGCATCACACAATCTCAGATTCATCTATTCAACCAACACATAGAACCTCAAAGAGTGCCCCAAAGTTTCTACCGGAGAATCACGACGAAAACGTGTGCCAACCCCAATGAATTGGTTCATGGGCGGAACCCGCAAGTTGATCACCAAAACATACATCAAGTGAATCACGTGGTATCCCATTGTCACCACAGATACGCACGGCAAGACATACATCAAGTGTTCTCAAATCTTTAAAGACTCAATCTGATAAGATAACTTCAAAGGGGAAACTCAATCCATTACATGAGAGTAGAGGGGGATAAGAAACATAAGATCAAACTATAATAGCAAAGCTCGCGATACATCAAGATTGTACCACCTCAAGAACACGAGAGAGAGAGAGAGAGAGAGAGAGAGAGAGAGAGAGAGAGAGAGATCAAACACATGGCTACTGGTACATACCCTTAGCCCCGAGGGATAACTACTCCCTCCTAGTCATGGAGAGCACCGAGATGATGAAGATAGCCACCGGAGAGGGATTGGCCCCTCCGGCAGGGTGCCGGAACGGGTCTAGATTGGTTTTCGGTGGCTATAGAGGCTTCTGGCGGCGGAACTCCCGATCTATTGTGCTCCCCGGTCGTTTTAGGGTATATGGAGATATATAGGAGGAAGAAGTGCGTCAGGGGGGCCACGAGGAGCCCACGAGGGTGGAGGGCGCGCCTAGGGGGTGGGCGCGCCCCCTGCCTCATGGCCTCCTCGTTGATCCCCTGACGTGCACTCCAAGTCTTCTGGGCTTCTTCGGATCCAAAAATAAGTTCCGTGAAGTTTCAGGTCAATTGGACTCCATTTGATTTTCCTTTTCTGCGATATTCTAAAACAAGGAAAAAACATAAACTGACACTGGGCTCTGGGTTAATAGGTTAGTCCCAAAAATAATATAAAAGTGTATAATAAAGCCCATAAACATCCAAAGTTGATAATATAATAGCATGGAACAATAAAAAATTATAGATACATTGGAGACGTATCACGGCGGCGGAAGAGTGTTGCACCAATTGTGTACCGGCCATGAAGATCACAACTCGGCTCGGTAGTTCAAGGAGGTCCGGAATACTGTTGCCATCGGAAGCACCACTAATCCGGCCATCATGCAGCTGGTAAAGCGACTCGGTCTCTCCAGTTGAAGACTCATCATCAGAGTAGACAACAGTTTTGCCACCAGATGCCGATCTATCCTCATATTCCGCTCCATGGATGACACCTACGAAGGCGCGCTTTATGGTGGGCTGAACCTAGGCAGAACTTGCACGCTGAGCCGTCTCGATGATGTCAGTGCAGATGTCCAGCTCAGGGCCCGGTTCGCCGATCTTGCCAATGAAGACGTGAATTCCACCAAAGGGGACCCGGTACCCGTACTCAATTGAGCCGACCTCGGGGCTCCATCCTGCGTTGTCAATGTAGAGCTTGCCGCGACGACTCTTAGTCATCTGGCCCATAGTGTATCCCTTGAGTCCTTCGAAGCTGCCCTTCAAGAACTCAAAACCATCGTGCGATAGCCCCACGGTGGGCACCAACTATCGTGGTTTTGTCACGGCAGATGTCCTTGTGAAAGGACTTAGTTGTGGAGCCATCACTACGGGTTAGCTTAAAGGGGTTAAAGCAGACAAAGGACGCAAGAGTTTATACTCGTTTGGCCCCTTACGATGAAGGTGAAAGCCTAATCCAGTTGTGATGCAATTGCTAGGGTTTCGATGACCAGGGAGCGAATCTGCTTTGCCTGGTTCTCGAGTTTTTGTGTCTTGTCCCTAAACCTCCGCCGGGTCGCCCCTTTATATACATAGGTCGACGCCCATCGGTTTACAGAATCCCGAGGCTGGCTCATAATCGTGCCCAGCTTGATCTCTACTCTTTCTATCTTACAATACACGTTATATATCAACGTCGGTTTATGTCTATAGGCCTTAACCCGCCTTTGGGCCTTGGGCCTTCATAAAGTGTCACCATCTTTGTCTTCATGGGCTTGAAATAAAATAATCATTATGGGGATAACCCGGCCTCTCCTGGTCGGTTTACGTCCAGTAGTAATATCACAGGAGGGGTGTGGCGTACAGCAAAACGGACGAAGCGGACTTGTGGTGGAGCGCTACGGTCGAAATGGGGGTCCTGTTCATCGGGAGGGGTGTGGCGTACTGCAAAAAGGGAGTCCACGGGATACTGTTCATCTCCACCGTCGACTCCCTCCACGGGCTACTGTTCATCCGCCGTCGACCTCCTCCAGGCTCCACCTGCGACTGTTCATCCAAGGGCTCATGTTCATCCAGCCTCCACCACGCGCTCCTCCACCGGCTATTGTTCAAGCAGCCCTCTCCATGGGGTCCTATTCAACCACCCCTCCATGAGCTACTGTTCATCTATCCCTCCACCGGCTACTATTCAACCAGCCCTCCACGGGGTCCTGTTCATCCACCCCCCAACCGGCTCGATCGATTGGGGTCCTGTTCATCCAGTGGTAACGACCTCTACTACCATATGGGGTCCTGTTCATCCAACCCCCCACCGGGAACTGTTCATCCAAACCCCACCCCCCACC